>NC_073241.2:21642500-21765000 GCF_029281585.2 Gorilla gorilla gorilla
ATTCCATTCTATTCCTTTCCATTCCATTCCATTCCATTCGATTCCATTCGATTCCATTCGATTCCATTCCATTAAATTCCATTCCATTCCATTCCATTCCATTCCATTCCATTCCATTCCATTCCAATCCATTCCGTTCTACTCGGGTTGATTCCATTCCATTCCATTCCATTCCATTCGATTCCATTCCATTCCATTTCAATCCATTCCATTCTACTCGGGTTGATTCCATTCCATTCCATTCCATTCCATTCCATTCCATTCCATTCCATTCCATTCCATTCCATTCCATTCCATTCCATTCCATTCGATTCTATTCGATTCCATTCCATTCCGTTCCATTAAATTCCATTCCATTCCATTCCATTCCATTCCATTCCATTCCGTTCCATTCCATTCCGTTCTACTCGGGTTGATTCCATTCCATTAAATTCCATTCCATTCCATTCCATTCCATTCCATTCCATTGCACTCGATTCCATTCGATTCCATTCCATTCCATTCCATTCCAATCCATTCCATTCTACTCGGGTTGATTCCATTCCATTCCATTCCATTCCATTCCATTCCTTTCAATTCCAATCCATTCCATTCCATTCGATTCCATTCCATTCCATTCCAATCCATTCCATTCTACTCGGGTTGATTTGATTCCATTCCATTCCATTCCAGTCCATTCCAATCCATTCCATTCTACTCGGGTTGATTCCATTCCATTCCATTCCATTCCATTGCATTCCATTCCATTCCATTCCATTCCAATCCATTCCATTCTACTCGGGTTGATTCCATTCCATTCCATTCAATTCTATTCCACTCCATTCCATTTCATTCCATTCCATTCCATTCCATTCCATTCCATTCCAATCCATTCCATTCTACTCGGGTTGATTTGATTCCATTCCATTCCGTTCCATTCCATTCCATTCCATTCGATTCCATTCCATTCCAATCCATTCCATTCTACTCGGGTTGATTCCATTCCATTCCATTCCATTCCATTCCATTCCATTCCCTTCCATTCCATTCCATTCGGTTCCATTCGATTCCATTCGATTCCATTCCATTTCACTCCATTCCATTCCACTCCATTCCATTCCATTCCGTTAAGTTCCGTTCTGTTCCTTTCCATTCCATTCTATTCGGGTTGATTCCATTCTATTCCACTCCATTCCATTCGATTCCATTCCATTCCATTCCATTCCATTCCATTCCATTCCATTCCATTCCATTCCATTCCATTCCATTCCATTCCTTTCCGTTCTACTCGGGTTCATTCCATTCCATTCCATTCCATTCGATTCCATTCCATTCCTTTCCAATCCGTTCCATTCTACTCGGGTTGATTGCATTCCATTCCATTCCATTCCATTCCAGTCCATTCCATTCGAATCAACTCCATTCCATTCCATTTCATTGCATTCCATTCTATTCCATTCCATTCCATTCCATTCCATTCCATTCCATTGCATTCCATTCCATTCCATTCCATTCCATTCCATTCCATTCCGTACTACTCTGGTTGATTCCTATCTATTCCATTCCATTCCATTCAATTCCATTAGATTCCATTCGATTCCATTCCGTTCCATTCGATTCCGTTTGATTCCATTCGATTCCATTCCATTCCATTCCATTCCATTCCATTCCGTTCTACTCGGGTTGATTCCATTCTATTCCATTCCATTCCATTCCATTCCATTCGATTCCATTCCATTCCATTCCATTCCATTCCATTCCATTCCATTCCATTCCATTCCATTCCATTCTATTCCATAGAACTCCATTCCATTCCATTCCATTCCATTCCATTGCATTCCATTCCATTCCATTCCGTTCCATTCCATTTCGTTCCTGTCCTTTCCATTCGATTCCATTCCATTCCATTCCATTTCATTGCATTCCATTCCATTCCATTCCATTCCGTTCTACTCGGGTTGATTCCATTCTATTCCATTCCATTCCATTCGATTCCATTCGATTCCATTCGATTTCATTGCATTCCATTCCATTCCATTCCATTTCATTCCATTCCATTCCATTCCATTCTATTCCATTGAACTCCATTCCATTCCATTCCATTCCATTCCATTCCATTCCATTCCATTCCATTCCATTATATTCTACTCGGGTTGATTCCATTCCATTCCATTCCATTCCATTCCATTCCCTTCCATTCCATTCCATTCGGTTCCATTCGATTCCATTCGATTCCATTCCATTTCACTCCATTCCATTCCGTTCCTTTCCGTTCTATTCGGGATGATTCCATTCTATTCCACTCCATTCAATTCGATTCCATTCGATTCCATTCCATTCCATTCCATTCCATTCCATTCCATTCCATTCCATTCCATTCCATTCCCTTCCATTCTATTCTATTGAATTCCATTGCATTTCATTCCATTCCATTCCTATCCATTCCATTCTACTAGGGTTGATTCCATTCCTTTCCATTCCATTTCATTCCATTCCATTCCATTCCGCTCTACTCGGGTTCATTCAATTCCATTCCATTCCATTTGATTGCATTCGATTCCATTCCGTTCCTTTCCGTTCTACTCGGGTCCATTCCATTCCATTCCATTCCATTCCATTCCGTTCTGTTCCATTCGATTCCATTCCATTCCATTGCAATCCATTCCATTCTACTCGGGTTGATTCCATTCCATTCCATTCCATTCCATTAAATTCCTATCCATTTCATTCTACTCGGGTTGATTCCAATCCATTCCATTCCATTCCATTCCATTCCATTCCATTCCATTCCATTCCAATCCATTCCATTCTACTCGGGTTGATTCCATTCCATTCCATTCCATTCCATTCCATTCCTTTCCATTCCATTCCATTCCATTCCTGTCCATTCCAATCCATTCCATTCTACTCGGGTTGATTCCATTCCATTCCATTCCATTCCATTCCATTCCATTCCATTCCATTCCATTCGATTCCATTCCATTCCATTCCATTCCATTCCATTCCATTCCATTCCATTCCATTCCATTCCAATCCATTGCATTCTTCTCGGGTTGATTCTATTCCATTCCATTCCATTCCATTCCATTCCATTCCATTCCATTCCATTTGATTCCATTCCATTCGATTCCAATCCATTCCATTCCATTAAATTCCATTCCGTTCCACTCCATTCCATTCCATTCCATTCCATTCCATTCCATTCCATTCCATTCCATTCCATTCCATTCCATTCCATTCCGTTCTACTCGGGTTGATTCCATTCCATTCCATTCCATTCCATTCCATTCCATTCCATTCCATTCCAATCCATTCCATTCTACTAGGGTAGGTTCCATTCCATTCCATTCCATTCCATTCCATTCCATTCCATTTGATTCCATTCCATTCCATTCGATTCCATTCCATTCCATTCCATTCCAATCCATTCCATTCTACTCGGGTTGAATCCAGTCCATTCCATTCCACTCCATTCCATTCCATTCCATTACATTACATTCCCTTCCATTCCATTTCAATTCATTCCATTCTACTCAGGTTGATTCCATTCCATTCCTTTCCATTCTATTCCATTCCATTCCATTCCATTCCATTCCATTCAATTCCATTCGATTCCAATCCATTCCATTCAGTTAAATTCCATTCCATTCCATTCCATTCCATTCCATTCCATTCCATTCCATTCCATTCCATTCCATTCCGTTCTACTTGGGTTGATTCCATTCCATTCCATTCCATTCCATTCCATTCCATTCCATTCCATTCCATTCCATTCCATTCCATTCGATTCCATTCGATTCGATTCCATTCCATTCCATTCCAATCCATTCCATTCTACTCGGGTAGATTCCATTCCATTCCATTCCATTCCATTCCATTCCATTCCATTCCATTCCATTCTATTCCATTCCATTCCGTTCTACTCGGGTTGATTCCATTCTATTCCATTCCATTCCATTCCATTCCATTCCATTCCATTCGATTCCATTCCATTCCATTCCATTCCATTCCATTCCATTCCATTCCATTCCATTCCATTCCATTTGATTCCATTCCATTCCATTCGATTCCATTCCATTCCATTCCATTCCAATCCATTCCATTCTACTCGGGTTGAATCCAGTCCATTCCATTCCACTCCATTCCATTCCATTCCATTACATTCCATTCCATTCCATTCCATTTCAATCCATTCCATTCTACTCAGGTTGATTCCATTCCATTCCTTTCCATTCCATTCCATTCAATTCCAATCCATTCCGTTCTACTCGGGTTGATTCCATTCCATTCCATTCCATTCCATTCGATTCCATTCCATTCCATTTCAATCCATTCCATTCTACTCGGGTTGATTCCATTCCATTCCATTCCATGCCATTCCATTCCATTCCATTCCATTCCATTCCATTCCATTCCATTCGATTCCATTCCATTCCATTCCATTCTATTCCATGCCATTCCATTCCATTCCATTCCATTCGATTCCATTCCATTCCTTTCCATTTAATTCCATTCCATTCCTTTCCATTCCATACCATTCCATTCCATTGCATTCCATTCCATTCCATTCCATTCCATTCCGTTCTACTCGGGTTGATTCCATTCCTTTCCATTCCATTCCATTCCATTCCATTCCATTCCATTCCATTCCATTCCATTCCATTCCATTCCAGTCCACTCCAATCCATTCCATTCTACTCGGGTTGATTCCATTCCATTCCATTCCATTCCATTCCATTCCATTCCATTCCAATCCATTCCATTCTACTCGGGTTGATTCCATTCCATTCCTTTCCATTCCATTCCATTCCATTCCATTCCATTCCATTCCATTCCATTCCATTCCATTCCATTCCTTTCCATTCCTTTCCATTCTATTCCATTCCATTCCATTCGATTCCATTCGATTCCATTCCATTCCATTCCATTAAATTCCATTCCATTCCATTCCATTCCGTTCCATTCCATTACGTTCTACTCGGGTTGATTTCATTCCATTCAATTCCATTCCATTCCATTCGATTCCATTCGATTCCATTCCATTCCATTCCATTCCAATCCATTCCGTTCTACTCGGGTTGATTCCATTCCATTCCATTCCATTCCATTCGATTCCATTCCATTCCATTCCATTCCGTTCTACTCGGGTTGATTCCATTTTATTCCATTCCAGTCCATTCCAATCCATTCCATTCTACTCGGGTTGATTCCATTCCATTCCATTCCATTCAATTACATTCCATTCCAATCCATTCCTTTCTACTCGGGTTGATTCCATTCCATTCCATTCCATTCCTTTCCATTCCATTCCATTCCATTCTATTCCTTTCCATTCCATTCCATTCCATTCGATTCCATTCGATTCCATTCGATTCCATTCCATTAAATTCCATTCCATTCCATTCCATTCCATTCCATTCCATTCCATTCCATTCCATTCCAATCCATTCCGTTCTACTCGGGTTGATTCCATTCCATTCCATTCCATTCCATTCCATTCCATTCCATTCCATTTCAATCCATTCCATTCTACTCGGGTTGATTCCATTCCATTCCATTCCATTCCATTCCATTCCATTCCATTCCATTCCATTCCATTCCATTCCATTCCATTCCATTCGATTCCATTCCATTCCATTCCATTCCATTCCATTCCATTCCATTCCATTCTATTCGATTCCATTCCATTCCTTTCCATTAAATTCCATTCCATTCCATTCCATTCCATTCCATTCCGTTCCATTCCATTCCGTTCTACTCGGGTTGATTCCATTCCATTAAATTCCATTCCATTCCATTCCATTCCATTCCATTCCATTGCACTCGATTCCATTCGATTCCATTCCATTCCATTCCATTCCAATCCATTCCATTCTACTCGGGTTGATTCCATTCCATTCCATTCCATTCCATTCCATTCCATTCCATTCCTTTCAATTCCAATCCATTCCATTCCATTCGATTCCATTCCATTCCATTCCAATCCATTCCATTCTACTCGGGTTGATTTGATTCCATTCCATTCCATTCCAGTCCATTCCAATCCATTCCATTCTACTCGGGTTGATTCCATTCCATTCCATTCCATTCCATTGCATTCCATTGCATTCCATTCCATTCCAATCCATTCCATTCTACTCGGGTTGATTCCATTCCATTCCATTCAATTCTATTCCACTCCATTCCATTTCATTCCATTCCATTCCATTCCATTCCATTCCATTCCATTCCAATCCATTCCATTCTACTCGGGTTGATTTGATTCCATTCCATTCCGTTCCATTCCATTCCATTCCATTCCATTCCAGTCCATTCCAATCCATTCCATTCTACTCGGGTTGATTTGATTCCATTCCATTCCATTCCATTCCATTCCAGTCCATTCCAATCCATTCCATTCTACTCGGGTTGATTCCATTCCATTCCATTCCATTCCATTCCATTCCATTCCATTCCGTTCCTTTCTACTCGGGTTGACTCCATTGAGTTCCGTTCCGTTCCGTTACGTCCCGTCCCGTCCCGTCCCATCCCGTCCCATCCCGTCCCGTCCCGTGCCGTTGTAGTCGGGTTGATTACATTCCATTACGTTCCGTTCCTTTCCGTTCCGTTCCATTCCGTTCCACGCGGGATGATTCAATTCCATTCTATTACATTGAATTCCATTCCATTCCATTCCATTCCATTCTACTCGGATTGATTCCATTCCATTCAATTCCATTCCAGTCCATTCCAATCCATTCCATTCTACTCAGGTTGATTCCATTCCATTAATTTCCATTGCATTCCATTCCATTCCATTCCATTCCGTTCCATTCCATTCCATTCCATTCCATTCGATTCCATTCCATTCCATTCCATTCCATTCCATTCCATTCCATTCCATTCCATTAAATTTTATTCCATTCCATTCCATTCCAATCCTTTCCTTTCCATTCCATTCAATTCCATTCCATTACGTTCTACTCGTTTTGATTTCATTCCATTCCATTCCATTCCATTCCATTCCATTCCATTCCTTTCCATTCCATTCCAATCCATTCCATTCTACTCGGGTTGATTCCATTCCATTCCATTCCATTCCGTTCGATTCCATTCCATTCAATTTAAATCCATTCCATTCTACTCGGGTTGATTCCATTCCATTCCATTCCATTCCATTCCATTCCATTCCATTCCATTCCATACCATTCCTTTCCATTCCATTCCATTCCATTCCATTCCATTCCATTCCATTGCATTTGATTCCATTGCATTCCATTCCATTCGATTCCATTCCATTCCATTACATTCCATTATATTCCATTCCTTTCCATTCCATTCCATTCCATTCCATTCCATTCCTTTCTACTCGGGTTGATTCCATTCTATTCCATTCCATTCCATTCGATTCCATTCGATTCCATTCCATTCCATTCCATTAAATTCCATTCCATTCCATTCCATTCCATTCCATTCCATTCCATTCCATTCCATTCCATTCCATTCCATTCCAATCCATTCCATTCTACTCGGGTTGATTCCATTCCATTCCATTCCATTCCATTCCATTCCATTCCATTCCATTCCATTCCAATCCATTCCATTCTACTCGGGTTGATTCCATTCCATTCCATTCCATTCCATTCCATTCCATTCCATTCCATTCCATTCCTGTCCATTCCAATCCATTCCATTCTACTCGGGTTGATTCCATTCCATTCCATTCCATTCCATTCCATTCCATTCCATTCCATTCCATTCGATTCCATTCCATTCCATTCCATTCCATTCCATTCCATTCCATTCCATTCCATTCCATTCCAATCCATTGCATTCTTCTCGGGTTGATTCCATTCCATTCCATTCCATTCCATTCCATTCCATTCCATTCCATTTGATTCCATTCCATTCGATTCCAATCCATTCCATTCCATTAAATTCCATTCCATTCCACTCCATTCCATTCCATTCCATTCCATTCCATTCCATTCCATTCCATTCCATTCCATTCCATTCCATTCCGTTCTACTCGGGTTGATTACATTCCATTCCATTCCATTCCATTCCATTCCATTCCATTCCATTCCATTCCATTCCATTCCAATCCATTCCATTCTACTAGGGTAGGTTCCATTCCATTCCATTCCATTCCATTCCATTCCGTTCCGTTCCATTCCATTCCATTCCATTCCAGTCCATTGCCATCCATTCCATTCTACTCGGGTTGATTCCATTCCATTCCATTCCATTCCATACCATTCCATTCCATTCCATTCCATTCCATTCCAATCCATTCCATTCTACTCGGGTTGATTCCATTCCATTCCATTCCATTCCATTCCATTCCATTCCATTCCATTCCATTCCATACCATTCCTTTCCATTCCATTCCATTCCATTCCATTCCATTCCATTCCATTCCATTCCATTTGATTCCATTGCATTCCATTCCATTCGATTCCATTCCATTCCATTACATTCCATTATATTCCATTCCTTTCCATTCCATTCCATTCCATTCCATTCCATTCCTTTCTACTCGGGTTGATTCCATTCTATTCCATTCCATTCCATTCGATTCCATTCGATTCCATTCCATTCCATTCCATTAAATTCCATTCCATTCCATTCCATTCCATTCCATTCCATTCCATTCCATTCCATTCCATTCCAGTCCATTCCAATCCATTCCATTCTACTCGGGTTGACTCCATTCCATTCCATTCCATTCCATTCCATTCCATTCCATTCCATTCCATTCCAATCCATTCCATTCTACTCGGGTTGATTCCATTCCATTCCATTCCATTCCATTCCATTCCATTCCATTCCATTCCGTTCCATTCCATTCCATTCCATTCCATTCGATTCCATTCCATTCCATTCCATTCCATTCCATTCCGTTCCATTCCATTCCATTCCGTTCTACTCGGGTTGATTCCATTCTGTTCCATTCCATTCCATTCCATTCCATTCCATTCCATTCCATTCCATTCCATTCAATTCCATTCGATTCCAATCCATTCCATTCAGTTAAATTCCATTCCATTCCATTCCATTCCATTCCATTCCATTCCATTCCATTCCATTCCATTCCGTTCTACTTGGGTTGATTCCATTCCATTCCATTCCATTCCATTCCATTCCATTCCATTCCATTCCATTCCATTCCATTCCATTCCATTCGATTCCATTCCATTCCATTCCATTCCAATCCATTCCATTCTACTCGGGTAGATTCCATTCCATTCCATTCCATTCCATTCCATTCCATTCCATTCCATTCCATTCCATTCCATTCCATTCCGTTCTACTCGGGTTGATTCCATTCTATTCCATTCCACTCCATTCGATTCCATTCGATTCCATTCGATTCCATTCCATTCCATTCCATTCCATTCCATTCCATTCCATTCCATTCCATTCCATTTGATTCCATTCCATTCCATTCGATTCCATTCCATTCCATTCCATTCCAATCCATTCCATTCTACTCGGGTTGAATCCAGTCCATTCCATTCCACTCCATTCCATTCCATTCCATTACATTACATTCCATTCCATTCCATTTCAATCCATTCCATTCTACTCAGGTTGATTCCATTCCATTCCTTTCCATTCCATTCCATTCCATTCCATTCCATTCCATTCCATTCCATTCCATTCCATTCCATTCCATTAAATTTTATTCCATTCCATTCCATTCCAATCCTTTCCTTTCCATTCCATTCAATTCCAATCCATTCCGTTCTACTCCGGATGATTCCATTCCATTCCATTCCATTCCATTCCATTCCATTCCATTCCATTTCAATCCATTCCATTCTACTCGGGTTGATTCCATTCCATTCCATTCCATTCCATTCCATTCCATTCCATTCCATTCCATTCCATTCGATTCCATTCCATTCCATTCCATTCTATTCCATTCCATTCCATTCCATTCCATTCCATTCGATTCCATTCGATTCCATTCCATTCCTTTCCATTAAATTCCATTCCATTCCATTCCATTCCATTCCATTCCATTCCATTCCATTCCATTCCGTTCTACTCGGGTTGATTCCATTCCTTTCCATTCCATTCCATTCCATTCCATTCCATTCCATTCCATTCCATTCCATTCGATTCCATTCCATTCCAGTCCACTCCAATCCATTCCATTCTACTCGGGTTGATTCCATTCCATTCCATTCCATTCCATTCCATTCCATTCCATTCCATTCCAATCCATTCCATTCTACTCGGGTTGATTCCATTCCATTCCTTTCCATTCCATTCCATTCCATTCCATTCCATTCCATTCCATTCCATTCCATTCCATTCCATTCCTTTCCATTCTATTCCATTCCATTCCATTCGATTCCATTCGATTCCATTCCATTCCATTCCATTAAATTCCATTCTATTCCATTCCATTCCGTTCCATTCCATTACGTTGTACTCGGGTTGATTTCATTCCATTCAATTCCATTCCATTCCATTCGATTCCATTCGATTCCATTCCATTCCATTCCATTCCAATCCATTCCGTTCTACTCGGGTTGATTCCATTCCATTCCATTCCATTCCATTCGATTCCATTCCATTCCATTCCATTCCGTTCTACTCGGGTTAATTCCATTTTATTCCATTCCAGTCCATTCCAATCCATTCCATTCTACTCGGGTTGATTCCATTCCATTCCATTCCATTCAATTACATTCCATTCCAATCCATTCCTTTCTACTCGGGTTGATTCCATTCCATTCCATTCCATTCCTTTCCATTCCATTCCATTCCATTCCATTCGATTCCATTCCATTCCAATCCATTCCATTCTACTTGGGTAGATTCCGTTCCATTAAATTCCATTCCATTCCATTCCATTCCATTCCATTCCATTCCATTCTGTTCCATTCCATTCCATTCGATTCCATTCCATTCCAATCCAATCCATTCCATTCTTCTCGGGTTGATTTCATTCCATTCCATTCCATTCCGTTCCTTTCTACTCGGGTTGACTCCATTGAGTTCCGTTCCTTTCTGTTCCGTCCCGTCCCGTCCCGTCCCATCCCGTCCCGTCCCGTCCCGTCCCGTGCCATTGTACTCGGGTTGATTCCATTCCATTCCGTTCCGTTCCTTTCCATTCCGTTCCATTCCGTTCCACACGGGTTGATTCAATTCCATTCTATTCTATTCCATTCCATTCCATTCCATTCCATTCCATTCCATTCGGGTTGATTCCATGCCGTTCCGTTCCGTTCCATTCCGTCCCACCCCGACCCGTCCCGTACCGTCCCGTCCCGTCCCATCCCGTTCCGATCTGCTCGGGTTGATTCCGTTCCATTCCGTTCCATTCCTTTCCATTCCATTCCATTCCGTTCCACGCGGGTTGATGCAATTCCATTCTATTACATTGAATTCCATTCCATTCCATTCCATTGCATTCTACTCGGATTGATTCCATTCCATTCCATTCCATTCCAGTCCATTCCAATCCATTCCATTCTACTCAGGTTGATTCCATTCCATTCCTTTCCATTCCATTCCATTCCATTCCATTCCATTCCATTCCATTCCACTAAATTTTATTCCATTCCATTCCATTCCATTCCTTTCCTTTCCATTCCATTCCATTCCATTCCATTACGTTCTACTCGGGTTGATTTCATTCCATTCCATTCCATTCCATTCCATTCCATTCCATTCCATTCCATTCCATTCCATTCCAATCCATTCTGTTCTACTCGGGTTGATTCCATTCCATTCCATTCCGTTCCATTCGATTCCATTCCATTCCATTTCAATCCATTCCATTCTACTCGGGTTGATTCCATTCCATTCCATTCCGTTCTACTCGGATTGATTCCATTCCATTCCATTCCATTCCATTCCATTCCATTCCTTTCCATTCCATTCCATTCCAATCCATTCCATTCTACTCGGGTAGATTCCATTCCATTCCATTCCATTTCATTCCATTCCGTTCCATTCGATTCGATTCCATTCCATTCCAATCAATTCCATTCCATTCCATTCCATTCCATTCCATTCCATTCCATTCCATTCTATTGGATTCCATTCCATTCCATTCCATTCCATTCCATTCCATTCCATTCCATTCCATTCCATTCCTTTCCATTCCATTCCATTCCAATCCATTCCATTCTACTCGGGTAGATTCCATTCCATTCCATTCCATTCCATTCCATTCCGTTCCATTTGATTCGATTCCATTCCATTCCAATCAATTCCATTCCATTCCGTTCCATTCCATTCCATTCCATTCCATTCCATTCTATTGGATTCCATTCCATTCCGTTCCATTCCATTCCATTCCGTTCCTTTCCATTCCATTCCATTCCATTCCGTTCTACTCGGGTTGATTCCATTCTATTCCATTCCATTCCATTCGATTCCATTCGATTCCATTCGATTCCATTCCATTCCATTCCATTAAATTTCATTCCATTCCATTCCATTCCATTCCATTCCATTCCATTCCATTCCATTCCATTCCATTCCATTCCATTCCATTCCATTCCGTTCTATTCCATTCCATTCCATTCCAATCCAATCCATTCCATTCTACTCGGGTTGATTCCATTCCATTCCATTCCATTCCATTCCGTTCCATTCCAATCCATTCCATTCTACTCGGGTTGATTCCATTCCATTCCATTCCATTCCATTCCATTCCATTCCATTCCATTCGAATCCATTCCATTCTACTCGGGTTGATTCCATTCCATTCCATTCCATTCCATTCCATTCCATTCCATTCCATTCCAATCCATTCCATTCAACTCGGGTTGATTCCATTCAATTCCATTCCATTCCATTCCATTCCATTAAATTTTATTCCATTCCATTCCATTCCATTCCTTTCCATTCCATTCCATTCCATTACGTTCTACTCGGGTTGATTTCATTCCATTCCATTCCATTCCATTCCATTCCATTCCATTCCATTCCATTCCATTCCAATCCATTCCGTTCTACTCGGGTTGATTCCATTCCATCCCATTCCATTGCATTCCATTCCATTCCATTCCATTCCATTCCATTCCATTCCATTCCATTCCAGTCCATTCCAATCCATTCCATTCTACTCGGGTTGATTCCATTCCATTCCATTCCATTCCATTCCATTCCATTCCATTCCATTCCATTCCATTCCATTCCTTTCCAATCCATTCCATTCCATTCCATTCCATTCCATTCCATTCCATTCCATTCTATTGCATTCCATTCCATTCCATTCCATTCTGTTCTACTCGGGTTGATTCCAATCTATTCCATTCCATTCCATTCCGTTACATTCCATTCCATTCCATTCCATTCCATTCCGTTCCATTCCATTCCATTCCATTCCAGTCCATTCCAATCCATTCCATTCTACTCGGGTTGATTCCATTCCATTCCATTCCATTACATTACATTCCATTCCAATCCATTCCATTCTACTTGTGTTGATTCCATTCCATTCCATTCCATTCCATTCCATTCCATTCCATTCGGTTCCATTCCATTCCAATCCATTCCATTCCATTCCATTAAATTTTATTCCATTCCATTCCATTCCATTCCTTTCCTTTCCATTCCATTCCATTCCATTCCTTTACGTTGTACTCGGGTTGATTTCATTCCATTCCATTCCATTCCATTCCATTCCATTCCATTCCATTCCAGTCCATTCGATTCCATTCCATTCCATTCCATTCGATTCCATTACGTTCCATTCCATTCCAATCCATTGCGTTCTACTCGGTTTGATTCCATTCCATTCCATTCCATTCCATTCCATTCCATTCCATTCCATTTCAATCCATTCCATTCTACTCGGGTTGATTCCATTCCATTCCATTCCATTCCATTCCATTCCATTCCATTCCATTCCAATCCATTCCATTCTACTCGGGTTGATTCCATTCCATTCTATTCCATTCCATTCCATTCCATTCCATTCCATTCCTTTCCATTCCATTCCATTTCATTCCATTCCATTCCATTCCAATCCATTCCATTCAACTCGGGTTGATTCCATTCAATTCCATTCCATTCCATTCCATTCCATTAAATTTTATTCCATTCCATTCCATTCCATTCCTTTCCATTCCATTCCATTCCATTCCATTCCATTACGTTCTACTCGGGTTGATTTCATTCCATTCCATTCCATTCCATTCCATTCCATTCCATTCCATTCCATTCCATTCCTTTCGATTCCATACGATTCCATTCCATTCCATTCCATTCCATTCCATTCCGTTCTACTCGCGTTGGTTCCATTCCATTCCATTCCATTCCATTCGATTCCATTCCATTCCATTTCAATCCATTCCATTCTACTCGGGTTGATTCCATTCCATTCCATTCCATTCCATTCCATTCCATTCCATTCCAGTCCATTCCTATCCATTCCATTCTACTCGGGTTGATTCCATTCCGTTCCATTCCATTCCATTCCATTCCATTCCATTCCATTCCATTCCTTTCGATTCCATTCCATTCCATTCCATTCCATTCCATTCCATTCCATTCCATTCCATTCTATTGCATTCCATTCCATTCCATTCCATTCCTTTCTACTCGGGTTGATTCCAATCTATTCCATTCCATTCCATTCCGTTACATTCCATTCCATTCCATTCCATTCCATTCCGTTCCATTCCATTCCATTCCATTACGTTCTACTCGGGTTGATTTCATTCCATTCCATTCCATTCCATTCCATTCCATTCCATTCCATTCCATTCCATTACATTACATTCGAATCCATTCCGTTCTACTCGGGTTGATTCCATTCCATTCCATTCCATTCCATTCCATTCCAATCCATTCCATTCTACTCGGGTTGATTCCATTCCATTCCATTCCATTCTATTCCACTCCATTCCATTTCATTCCATTCCATTCCATTCCATTCCATTCCATTCCATTCCAATCCATTCCATTCTACTCGGGTAGATTTGATTCCATTCCATTCCATTCCATTCCATTCCAGTCCATTCCAATCCATTCCATTCTACTCGGCTTGATTTGATTCCATTCCATTCCATTCCATTCCATTCCAGTCCATTCCAATCCATTCCATTCTTCTCGGGTTGATTCCATTCCATTCCATTCCATTCCATTCCATTCCATTCCATTCCATTCCATTCCATTCCATTCCATTCCATTCCATTCCGTTCCATTTGATTCGATTCCATTCCATTCCAATCAATTCCATTCCATTCCGTTCCATTCCATTCCATTCCATTCCATTCCATTCTATTGGATTCCATTCCATTCCGTTCCATTCCATTCCATTCCGTTCCTTTCCATTCCATTCCATTCCATTCCGTTCTACTCGGGTTGATTCCATTCTATTCCATTCCATTCCATTCGATTCCATTCGATTCCATTCGATTCCATTCCATTCCATTCCATTAAATTTCATTCCATTCCATTCCATTCCATTCCATTCCATTCCATTCCATTCCATTCCATTCCATTCCATTCCATTCCATTCCATTCCATTCCATTCCAATCCATTCCATTCAACTCGGGTTGATTCCATTCAATTCCATTCCATTCCATTCCATTCCATTAAATTTTATTCCATTCCATTCCATTCCATTCCTTTCCATTCCATTCCATTCCATTACGTTCTACTCGGGTTGATTTCATTCCATTCCATTCCATTCCATTCCATTCCATTCCATTCCATTCCATTCCATTCCAATCCATTCCGTTCTACTCGGGTTGATTCCATTCCATCCCATTCCATTGCATTCCATTCCATTCCATTCCATTCCATTCCATTCCATTCCATTCCATTCCAGTCCATTCCAATCCATTCCATTCTACTCGGGTTGATTCCATTCCATTCCATTCCATTCCATTCCATTCCATTCCATTCCATTCCATTCCATTCCATTCCTTTCCAATCCATTCCATTCCATTCCATTCCATTCCATTCCATTCCATTCCATTCTATTGCATTCCATTCCATTCCATTCCATTCTGTTCTACTCGGGTTGATTCCAATCTATTCCATTCCATTCCATTCCGTTACATTCCATTCCATTCCATTCCATTCCATTCCGTTCCATTCCATTCCATTCCATTCCAGTCCATTCCAATCCATTCCATTCTACTCGGGTTGATTCCATTCCATTCCATTCCATTACATTACATTCCATTCCAATCCATTCCATTCTACTTGTGTTGATTCCATTCCATTCCATTCCATTCCATTCCATTCCATTCCATTCGGTTCCATTCCATTCCAATCCATTCCATTCCATTCCATTAAATTTTATTCCATTCCATTCCATTCCATTCCTTTCCTTTCCATTCCATTCCATTCCATTCCTTTACGTTGTACTCGGGTTGATTTCATTCCATTCCATTCCATTCCATTCCATTCCATTCCATTCCATTCCAGTCCATTCGATTCCATTCCATTCCATTCCATTCGATTCCATTACGTTCCATTCCATTCCAATCCATTGCGTTCTACTCGGTTTGATTCCATTCCATTCCATTCCATTCCATTCCATTCCATTCCATTCCATTTCAATCCATTCCATTCTACTCGGGTTGATTCCATTCCATTCCATTCCATTCCATTCCATTCCATTCCATTCCATTCCAATCCATTCCATTCTACTCGGGTTGATTCCATTCCATTCTATTCCATTCCATTCCATTCCATTCCATTCCATTCCTTTCCATTCCATTCCATTTCATTCCATTCCATTCCATTCCAATCCATTCCATTCAACTCGGGTTGATTCCATTCAATTCCATTCCATTCCATTCCATTCCATTAAATTTTATTCCATTCCATTCCATTCCATTCCTTTCCATTCCATTCCATTCCATTCCATTCCATTACGTTCTACTCGGGTTGATTTCATTCCATTCCATTCCATTCCATTCCATTCCATTCCATTCCATTCCATTCCATTCCTTTCGATTCCATACGATTCCATTCCATTCCATTCCATTCCATTCCATTCCGTTCTACTCGCGTTGGTTCCATTCCATTCCATTCCATTCCATTCGATTCCATTCCATTCCATTTCAATCCATTCCATTCTACTCGGGTTGATTCCATTCCATTCCATTCCATTCCATTCCATTCCATTCCATTCCAGTCCATTCCTATCCATTCCATTCTACTCGGGTTGATTCCATTCCGTTCCATTCCATTCCATTCCATTCCATTCCATTCCATTCCATTCCTTTCGATTCCATTCCATTCCATTCCATTCCATTCCATTCCATTCCATTCCATTCCATTCTATTGCATTCCATTCCATTCCATTCCATTCCTTTCTACTCGGGTTGATTCCAATCTATTCCATTCCATTCCATTCCGTTACATTCCATTCCATTCCATTCCATTCCATTCCGTTCCATTCCATTCCATTCCATTACGTTCTACTCGGGTTGATTTCATTCCATTCCATTCCATTCCATTCCATTCCATTCCATTCCATTCCATTCCATTACATTACATTCGAATCCATTCCGTTCTACTCGGGTTGATTCCATTCCATTCCATTCCATTCCATTCCATTCCAATCCATTCCATTCTACTCGGGTTGATTCCATTCCATTCCATTCCATTCTATTCCACTCCATTCCATTTCATTCCATTCCATTCCATTCCATTCCATTCCATTCCAATCCATTCCATTCTACTCGGGTAGATTTGATTCCATTCCATTCCATTCCATTCCATTCCAGTCCATTCCAATCCATTCCATTCTACTCGGCTTGATTTGATTCCATTCCATTCCATTCCATTCCATTCCAGTCCATTCCAATCCATTCCATTCTTCTCGGGTTGATTCCATTCCATTCCATTCCATTCCATTCCATTCCATTCCATTCCGTTCTACTCTGGTTGAATTCATTCCTTTCCATTGCATTCCATTCCATTCCATTCCATTCTATGCCATTCGATTCCATTCCATTCCATTTCAATCCATTCCGTTCTACTCGGGTTGATTCCATTCCATTCCATTCCATTCCATTCCATTCCATTCCATTCCATTCCAGTCCATTCCAATCCATTCCATTCTACTCGGGTTGATTCCATTCCATTCCATTCCATTCCATTCCATTCCATTCCGTTCCATTCCAATCCATTCCATTCTACTCGGGTTGATTCCATTCCATTCCATTCCATTCCATTCCATTCCATTCCATTCCATTCCAATCCATTCCATTCTACTCGGGTTGATTCCATTCCATTCCATTCCATTCCATTCCATTCCATTCCATTCCATTCCATTCCATTCCATTCCTTTCCATTCATCTCGGGTTGATTCCATTCAATTCCATTCCATTCCATTCCATTCCATTAAATTTTATTCCATTCCATTCCATTCCATTCCTTTCCATTCCATTCCATTCCATTACGTTCTACTCGGGTTGATTTCATTCCATTCCATTCCATTCCATTCCATTCCATTCCATTCCATTCCATTCCATTCCTTTCGATTCCATACGATTCCATTCCATTCCATTCCATTCCAATCAATTCCGTTCTTCTCGGGTTGATTCCATTCCATTCCATTCCATTCCATTCGATTCCATTCCATTCCATTTCAATCCATTCCATTCTACTCTGGTTGATTCCATTCCATTCCATTCCATTCCATTCCATTCAATTCCATTCCATTCCATTCCAGTCCATTCCAATCCATTCCATTCTACTCGGGTTGATTCCATTCCATTCCATTCCATTCCATTCCATTCCATTCCATTCCATTCCTTTCGATTCCATTCCATTCCATTCCATTCCATTCCATTCCATTCCATTCCATTCCATTCCATTCCATTCTATTGCATTCCATTCAAATCCATTCCATTCCGTTCTACTCAGGTTGATTCCTATCTATTCCATTCCATTCTATTCCGTTACATTCCATTCCATTCCATTCCATTCCATTCCGTTCCATTCCATTCCATTCCATTCCAGTCCATTCCAATCCATTCCATTCTACTCGGGTTGATTCCATTCCATTCCATTCCATTACATTACATTCCATTCCAATCCATTCCATTCTACTTGGGTTGATACCATTCCATTCCATTCCATTCCATTCCATTCCATTCCATTCCATTCCATTCCATTCGATTCCATTCCATTCCATTCCATTCCATTAAATTTTATTCCATTCCATTCCATTCCATTCCTTTCCTTTCCATTCCATTCCATTCCATTCCATTACGTTCTACTCGGGTTGATTTCATTCCATTCCATTCCATTCCATACCATTCCATTCCATTCCATTCCATTCCATTCCAATCCATTCCGTTCTACTCGGGTTGATTCCATTCCATTCCATTCCATTCCATTCGATTCCATTCCATTCCATTTCAATCCATTCCATTCTACTCGGGTTGATTCCATTCCATTCCATTCCATTCCATTCCATTCCATTCCATTCCATTCCATTCCATTCCATTCCATTCTATTCCATTCCATTCCATTCCATTCCATTCGATTCTATTCGATTCCATTCCATTCCTTTCCATTAAATTCCATTCCATTCCATTCCATTCCATTCCATTCCATTCCATTCCGTTCCATTCCATTCCGTTCTACTCGGGTTGATTCCATTCCATTAAATTCCATTCCATTCCATGCCATTCCATTCCATTCCATTCCATTCCATTCCATTCGATTCCATTCCATTCCATTCCATTCCAATCCATTCCATTCTACTCGGGTTGATTCCATTCCATTCCATTCCATTCCATTCCATTCCATTCCATTCCATTCCATTCAATTCCAATCCATTCCATTCCATTCGATTCCATTCCATTCTATTCCAATCCATTCCATTCTACTCGGGTTGATTTGATTCCATTCCATTCCATTCCAGTCCATTCCAATCCATTCCATTCTACTCGGGTTGATTCCATTCCATTCCATTCCATTCCATTCCATTCCATTCCATTCCAATCCATTCCATTCTACTCGGGTTGATTCCATTCCATTCCATTCCATTCTATTCCACTCCATTCCATTTCATTCCATTCCATTCCATTCCATTCCATTCCATTCCATTCCAATCCATTCCATTCTACTCGGGTTGATTTGATTCCATTCCATTCCGTTCCATTCCATTCCATTCCATTCCATTCCAGTCCATTCCAATCCATTCCATTCTTCTCGGGTTGATTTGATTCCATTCCATTCCATTCCATTCCAGTCCAGTCCATTCCAATCCATTCCATTCTACTCGGGTTGATTCCATTCCTTTCCATTGCATTCCATTCCATTCCATTCCATTCCATTCAATTCCATTCCGTTCCTTTCTACTCGGGTTGACTCCATTGAGTTCCGTTCCGTTCCGTTTCGTCCCGTCCCGTCCCGTCCCATCCCGTCCCGTCCCGTCCCATTCCGTGCCGTTGTACTGTGGTTGATTACATTCCATTACGTTCCGTTCCTTTCCGTTCCGTTCCATTCCGTTCCACACGGGTTGATACAATTCCATTCTATTACATTGAATTCCATTCCATTCCATTCCATTCCATTCTACTCGGATTGATTCCATTCCATTCCATTCCATTCCAGTCCACTCCAATCCATTCCATTCTACTCGGGTTGATTCCAGTCCATTCCATTCCATTCCATTCCATTCCATTCCATTCCAATCCATTCCATTCTACTCGGGTTGATTCCATTCCATTCCATTCCATTCCATTCCATTCCATTCCATTCCATTCCATTCCATTTCAATCCACTCCATTCTACTCGGGTTGATTCCATTCCATTCCATTCCATTCCATTGCATTCCATTCCATTCCATTCCATTGCATTCGATTCCATTCCATTCCATTGCATTCCGTTCTACTCGGGTTGATTCCATTCTATTCCATTCCAGTCCATTCCAATCCATTCCATTCTACTCGGGTTGATTCCATTCCATTCCATTCCATTCCATTCAATTCAATTACATTCCATTCCAATCCATTCCTTTCTACTCGGGTTGATTCCTTTCCATTCCATTCCGTTCCATTCCATTCCATTCCATTCCATTCCATTCGATTCCATTCCATTCCAATCCATTCCATTCTACTCGTGTAGATTCCATTCCATTCCATTCCATTCCATTCCTTTCCATTCCATTCCATTCCATTCTGTTCCGTTCCATTCCATTCGATTCCATTCCATTCCATTCCAATCCATTCCATTCAACTCGGGTTGATTTGATTCCATTCCATTCCATTCCATTCCATTCCATTCCATTCCAGTCCATTCCAATCCATTCCATTCTACTCGGGTTGATTCCATTCCATTCCATTCCATTCCATTCCATTCCATTCCAATCCATTCCATTCTACTCGGGTTGATTCCATTCCATTCCATTCCATTCTATTCCACTCCATTCCATTTCATTCCATTCCATTCCATTCCATTCCATTCCAATCCATTCCATTCTTCTCTGGTATATTCCATTCCATTCCATTCCATTCCATTCCATTCCATTCCATTCCATTCCATTCCATTCCAATCCATTCCATTCTACTCGGGTTGATTCCATTCCGTTCCTTTCCATTCCATTCCATTCCATTCCATTCCATTCCGTTCCGTTCCATTCCATTCCATTCCATTCCATTCGTTTCCATTCCTTTCCATTCCATTCCATTCCATTCCATTCCATTCCATTCCAATCCGTTCTACTCGGGTTGATCCCATTCTATTCCATTCCATTCCATTCGATTCCATTCGATTCCATTCCACTCCATTCCATTAAATTCCATTCCATTCCATTCCATTCCGTTCCATTCCATTACGTTCTACTCGGGTAGATTTCATTCTATTCCATTCCATTCCATTCCATTCCATTCCATTCCATTCCATTCCATTCCATTCGATTCCATTCGATTCCATTCCATTCCATTCCATTCCAATCCATTCCGTTCTACTCGGGTTGATTCCATTCCATTCCATTCCATTCCATTCCATTCCATTCCATTCCATTCCATTCCATTCCATTTCAATCCACTCCTTTCTACTCGGGTTGATTCCATTCAATTCCATTCCATTCCATTCGATTCCATTCCATTCCATTCCATTCCATTCCATTCCAATCCATTCCATTCTACTCGGGTTGATTCCATTCCATTCCATTCCATTCCATTCCATTCCATTCCATTCCATTCCTTTCCATTGGATTCCATTCCATTCCATTCCATTCCGTTCCACTCGGGTTGATTCCATTCTATTCCATTCCATTCCATTCCATTCAATTCCAATCCATTCCATTCCATTCGATTCCATTCCATTCTATTCCAATCCATTCCATTCTACTCGGGTTGATTTGATTCCATTCCATTCCATTCCAGTCCATTCCAATCCATTCCATTCTACTCGGGTTGATTCCATTCCATTCCATTCCATTCCATTCCATTCCATTCCATTCCAATCCATTCCATTCTACTCGGGTTGATTCCATTCCATTCCATTCCATTCTATTCCACTCCATTCCATTTCATTCCATTCCATTCCATTCCATTCCATTCCATTCCATTCCAATCCATTCCATTCTACTCGGGTTGATTTGATTCCATTCCATTCCGTTCCATTCCATTCCATTCCATTCCATTCCATTCCAGTCCATTCCAATCCATTCCATTCTTCTCGGGTTGATTTGATTCCATTCCATTCCATTCCATTCCAGTCCAGTCCATTCCAATCCATTCCATTCTACTCGGGTTGATTCCATTCCTTTCCATTGCATTCCATTCCATTCCATTCCATTCCATTCAATTCCATTCCGTTCCTTTCTACTCGGGTTGACTCCATTGAGTTCCGTTCCGTTCCGTTTCGTCCCGTCCCGTCCCGTCCCATCCCGTCCCGTCCCGTCCCATTCCGTGCCGTTGTACTGTGGTTGATTACATTCCATTACGTTCCGTTCCTTTCCGTTCCGTTCCATTCCGTTCCACACGGGTTGATACAATTCCATTCTATTACATTGAATTCCATTCCATTCCATTCCATTCCATTCTACTCGGATTGATTCCATTCCATTCCATTCCATTCCAGTCCACTCCAATCCATTCCATTCTACTCGGGTTGATTCCAGTCCATTCCATTCCATTCCATTCCATTCCATTCCATTCCAATCCATTCCATTCTACTCGGGTTGATTCCATTCCATTCCATTCCATTCCATTCCATTCCATTCCATTCCATTCCATTCCATTTCAATCCACTCCATTCTACTCGGGTTGATTCCATTCCATTCCATTCCATTCCATTGCATTCCATTCCATTCCATTCCATTGCATTCGATTCCATTCCATTCCATTGCATTCCGTTCTACTCGGGTTGATTCCATTCTATTCCATTCCAGTCCATTCCAATCCATTCCATTCTACTCGGGTTGATTCCATTCCATTCCATTCCATTCCATTCAATTCAATTACATTCCATTCCAATCCATTCCTTTCTACTCGGGTTGATTCCTTTCCATTCCATTCCGTTCCATTCCATTCCATTCCATTCCATTCCATTCGATTCCATTCCATTCCAATCCATTCCATTCTACTCGTGTAGATTCCATTCCATTCCATTCCATTCCATTCCTTTCCATTCCATTCCATTCCATTCTGTTCCGTTCCATTCCATTCGATTCCATTCCATTCCATTCCAATCCATTCCATTCAACTCGGGTTGATTTGATTCCATTCCATTCCATTCCATTCCATTCCATTCCATTCCAGTCCATTCCAATCCATTCCATTCTACTCGGGTTGATTCCATTCCATTCCATTCCATTCCATTCCATTCCATTCCAATCCATTCCATTCTACTCGGGTTGATTCCATTCCATTCCATTCCATTCTATTCCACTCCATTCCATTTCATTCCATTCCATTCCATTCCATTCCATTCCAATCCATTCCATTCTTCTCTGGTATATTCCATTCCATTCCATTCCATTCCATTCCATTCCATTCCATTCCATTCCATTCCATTCCAATCCATTCCATTCTACTCGGGTTGATTCCATTCCGTTCCTTTCCATTCCATTCCATTCCATTCCATTCCATTCCGTTCCGTTCCATTCCATTCCATTCCATTCCATTCGTTTCCATTCCTTTCCATTCCATTCCATTCCATTCCATTCCATTCCATTCCGTTCTACTCGGGTTGATCCCATTCTATTCCATTCCATTCCATTCGATTCCATTCGATTCCATTCCACTCCATTCCATTAAATTCCATTCCATTCCATTCCATTCCGTTCCATTCCATTACGTTCTACTCGGGTAGATTTCATTCTATTCCATTCCATTCCATTCCATTCCATTCCATTCCATTCCATTCCATTCCATTCGATTCCATTCGATTCCATTCCATTCCATTCCATTCCAATCCATTCCGTTCTACTCGGGTTGATTCCATTCCATTCCATTCCATTCCATTCCATTCCATTCCATTCCATTCCATTCCATTCCATTTCAATCCACTCCTTTCTACTCGGGTTGATTCCATTCAATTCCATTCCATTCCATTCGATTCCATTCCATTCCATTCCATTCCATTCCATTCCAATCCATTCCATTCTACTCGGGTTGATTCCATTCCATTCCATTCCATTCCATTCCATTCCATTCCATTCCATTCCATTCCTTTCCATTGGATTCCATTCCATTCCATTCCATTCCGTTCCACTCGGGTTGATTCCATTCTATTCCATTCCATTCCATTCCATTCCATTCCATTCCATTCCATTCCATTCCATTTCATTCCATTCGATTCCAATCCATTCAATTCCATTAAATTCCATTCCATTCCATTCCATTCCATTCCATTCCATTCCATTCCATTCCATTCCATTCCGTTCTACTCGGGTTGATTCCATTCCATTCCATTCCATTCCATTCCATTCCATTCCATTCCATTCCATTCCATTCCAATCCATTCCATTCTACTCGGGTATATTCCATTCCATTCCATTCCATTCCATTCCATTCCATTCCATTCCATTCCATTCTGTTCCGTTCCATTCCATTCGATTCCATTCCATTCCAATCCAATCCATTCCATTCTACTCGTGTTGATTTCATTCCATTCCATTCCATTCCGTTCCTTTCTACTCGGGTTGACTCCATTGAGTTCCATTCCGTTCTCTTCCGTCCCGTCCCGTCCCGTCCCATCCCGTCCCGTCCCGTCCCGACCAGTGCCGTTGTTCTCCGTTTGATTCCATTCCATTCCGTTCCGTTCCTTTCCGTTCCGTTCCATTCCGTTCCACACGGGTTGATTCAATTCCATTCTATTCTATTCCATTCCATTCCATTCCATTCCATTCCATTCCATTCCATTCCATTCCATTCTACTCTGGTTGATTCCATGCCGTTCCGTTCCGTTCCATTCCGTCCCACCCCGACCCGTCCCGTACCGTCCCTCCCGTCCCATCCCGTTCCGATCTGCCCGGGTTGATTCCGTTCCATTCCGTTCCGTTCCTTTCCTTTCCATTCCGTTCCATTCCGTTCAACGCGGGTTGATGCAATTCCATTCTATTACATTGAATTCATTCCATTCCATTCCATTCCATTCTACTCGGATTGATTCCATTCCATTAAATTCCATTCCAGTCCATTCCAATCCATTCCATTCTACTCGGGTTGATTCCATTCCATTCCATTCCATTCCATTCCGTTCTACTCGGGTTGATTCCATTCCATTCTATTCCATTCCATTCCATTCCATTCCATTCCATTCCATTCCATTCCATTCCAATCCATTCCATTCCAATCCATTCCATTCTACTCGGGTAGATTCCATTCCATTCCATTCCATTCCATTCCATTCCTTTCCATTCCTTTCCATTCCATTCAATTCCATTCGATTCCATTCCATTCCAATCCATTCCAATCCATTCCATTCTACTCGGGTTGATTCCATTCCATTCCATTCCATTCCATTCCATTCCATTCCATTCCAATCCATTCCATTCTACTCGGGTTGATTCCATTCCATTCCATTCCATTCCGTTCCATTCCATTCCATTCCATTCCATTCCATTCCATTCCATTCCATTCCATTCCATTCCATTCTATTCCTTTCCATTCCATTCCATTCCATTCGATTCCATTCGATTCCATTCGATTCCATTCCATTAAAATCCATTCCATTCCATTCCATTCCATTCCATTCCATTCCATTCCATTCCATTCCATTCCATTCCATTCCATTCCGTTCTACTCGGGTTGATTCCATTCCATTCCATTCCATTCCATTCCATTCCATTCCATTCCATTCCATTCCATTCCATTCGATTCCATTCGATTCCATTCCATTCCATTCCATTCCAATCCATTCCATTCTACTCGGGTTGATTCCATTCCATTCCATTCCATTCCATTCCATTCCATTCCATTCCATTCAATTCCATTCCATTCCATTCCATTCCATTCCATTCCATTCCATTCCATTCAATTCCATTCCATTCCATTCCATTCCATTCCATTCCATTCTACTCGGGTTGATTTGATTCCATTCCATTCCATTCCATTCCATTCCAGTCCATTCCAATCCATTCCATTCTACTCGGGTTGATTCCATTCCATTCCATTCCATTGTATTGAACTCCATTCCATTTCATTCCATTCCATACCATTCCATTCCATTCCAATCCATTCCATTCTTCTCGGGTTGATTCCATTCCATTCCATTCCATTCCATTCGATTCCATTCCAATCCATTTCATTCCAATCCATTCCATTCTACTCGGGTAGATTCCATTCCATTCCATTCGATTCCATTCGATTCCATTCCATTCCATTCCATTCCAATCCATTCCATTCTACTCGGGTTGATTCCATTCCATTCCATTCCATTCCATTCCATTCCATTCCATTCCATTCCATTCCATTCCATTCCATTCCAATCCATTCCATTCTACTCGGGTTGCTTCCATTCCATTCCATTCCATTCCATTCGATTCCATTCCATTCCATTCCATTTCATCCCATTCTATACCATTCCATTCCATTCGATTCCATTCGATTCCATTCGATTCCATTCCATTCCATTCCATTAAATTCCATTCCATTCCATTCCATTCCATTCCATTCCATTCCATTCCATTCCATTCCATTCCATTCCATTCCATTCCATTCCATTCCGTTCTACTCGGGTTGATTCCATTCCATTCCATTTCATTCCATTCCATTCCATTCCATTCCATTCCATTCCATTCCATTCGATTCCATTCGATTCCATTCCATTCCATTCCATTCCAATCCTGTCCATTCTACTCGGGTTGATTCCATTCCATTCCATTCCATTCCATTCCATTCCATTCCATTCCATTCCATTCCATTCGATTCCATTCCATTCTATTCCGTTCTACTCGGGTTGATTCTATTCCATTCCATTCCATTCCATTCCATTCCATTCCATTCCAGTCCATTCCAATCCATTCAATTCTACTTGGGTTGATTCCATTCCGTTCCATTCCATTCCATTCCATTCCATTGCATTCCATTCCATTCCTTTCGATTCCATTCCATTCCATTCCATTCCATTCCATTCCATTCCATTCCATTCCATTCCATTCTATTGCATTCCATTCCATTCCATTCCATTACGTTCTACTCGGGTTGATTCCAATCTATTCCATTCCATTCCATTCCGTTACATTCCATTCCATTCCATTCCATTCCGTTCCATTCCATTCCATTCCATTCCAGTCCATTCCAATCCATTCCATTCTACTCGGGTTGATTCCATTCCATTCCATTCCATTCCATTCCATTCCATTCCATTCCATTCCATTCCAATCCATTCCATTCTACTCGGGTTGATTCCATTCCATTCCATTCCATTCCATTCCATTCCATTCCATTCCATTCCATTCGATTCCATTCCATTCCATTCCATTCCATTCCATTCCATTCCATTCCATGCCATTAAATTTTATTCCATTCCATTCCATTCCTTTCCTTTCCTTTCCATTCCACTCCATTCCATTCCATTACGTTCTACTCGGGTTGATTTCATTCCATTCCATTCCATTCCATTCCATTCCATTCCATTCCATTCCATTCGATTCCATTCGATTCCATTCGATTCCATTCGATTCCATTCGATTACATCCCATTAAATTCCATTCCATTCCATTCCATTCCATTCCATTCCATTCCATTCCAATCCAATCCATTCCATTCTACTCGTGTTGATTTCATTCCATTCCATTCCATTCCGTTCCTTTCTACTCGGGTTGACTCCATTGAGTTCCATTCCGTTCTCTTCCGTCCCGTCCCGTCCCGTCCCATCCCGTCCCGTCCCGTCCCGACCAGTGCCGTTTTTCTCCGTTTGATTCCATTCCATTCCGTTCCGTTCCTTTCCGTTCCGTTCCATTCCGTTCCACACGGGTTGATTCAATTCCATTCTATTCTATTCCATTCCATTCCATTCCATTCCATTCCATTCCATTCCATTCCATTCCATTCTACTCTGGTTGATTCCATGCCGTTCCGTTCCGTTCCATTCCGTCCCACCCCGACCCGTCCCGTACCGTCCCTCCCGTCCCATCCCGTTCCGATCTGCCCGGGTTGATTCCGTTCCATTCCGTTCCGTTCCTTTCCTTTCCATTCCGTTCCATTCCGTTCAACGCGGGTTGATGCAATTCCATTCTATTACATTGAATTCATTCCATTCCATTCCATTCCATTCTACTCGGATTGATTCCATTCCATTAAATTCCATTCCAGTCCATTCCAATCCATTCCATTCTACTCGGGTTGATTCCATTCCATTCCATTCCATTCCATTCCATTCCGTTCTACTCGGGTTGATTCCATTCCATTCTATTCCATTCCATTCCATTCCATTCCATTCCATTCCATTCCATTCCATTCCAATCCATTCCATTCCAATCCATTCCATTCTACTCGGGTAGATTCCATTCCATTCCATTCCATTCCATTCCTTTCCATTCCTTTCCATTCCATTCAATTCCATTCGATTCCATTCCATTCCAATCCATTCCAATCCATTCCATTCTACTCGGGTTGATTCCATTCCATTCCATTCCATTCCATTCCATTCCATTCCATTCCAATCCATTCCATTCTACTCGGGTTGATTCCATTCCATTCCATTCCATTCCGTTCCATTCCATTCCATTCCATTCCATTCCATTCCATTCCATTCCATTCCATTCCATTCTATTCCTTTCCATTCCATTCCATTCCATTCGATTCCATTCGATTCCATTCGATTCCATTCCATTAAAATCCATTCCATTCCATTCCATTCCATTCCATTCCATTCCATTCCATTCCATTCCATTCCATTCCATTCCATTCCGTTCTACTCGGGTTGATTCCATTCCATTCCATTCCATTCCATTCCATTCCATTCCATTCCATTCCATTCCATTCGATTCCATTCGATTCCATTCCATTCCATTCCATTCCAATCCATTCCATTCTACTCGGGTTGATTCCATTCCATTCCATTCCATTCCATTCCATTCCATTCCATTCCATTCAATTCCATTCCATTCCATTCCATTCCATTCCATTCCATTCCATTCCATTCAATTCCATTCCATTCCATTCCATTCCATTCCATTCCATTCCATTCCAATCCATTCCATTCTACTCGGGTTGATTTGATTCCATTCCATTCCATTCCATTCCATTCCAGTCCATTCCAATCCATTCCATTCTACTCGGGTTGATTCCATTCCATTCCATTCCATTGTATTGAACTCCATTCCATTTCATTCCATTCCATACCATTCCATTCCATTCCAATCCATTCCATTCTTCTCGGGTTGATTCCATTCCATTCCATTCCATTCCATTCGATTCCATTCCAATCCATTTCATTCCAATCCATTCCATTCTACTCGGGTAGATTCCATTCCATTCCATTCGATTCCATTCGATTCCATTCCATTCCATTCCATTCCAATCCATTCCATTCTACTCGGGTTGATTCCATTCCATTCCATTCCATTCCATTCCATTCCATTCCATTCCATTCCATTCCATTCCATTCCAATCCATTCCATTCTACTCGGGTTGCTTCCATTCCATTCCATTCCATTCCATTCGATTCCATTCCATTCCATTCCATTTCATCCCATTCTATACCATTCCATTCCATTCGATTCCATTCGATTCCATTCGATTCCATTCCATTCCATTCCATTAAATTCCATTCCATTCCATTCCATTCCATTCCATTCCATTCCATTCCATTCCATTCCATTCCATTCCATTCCATTCCATTCCGTTCTACTCGGGTTGATTCCATTCCATTCCATTTCATTCCATTCCATTCCATTCCATTCCATTCCATTCCATTCCATTCGATTCCATTCGATTCCATTCCATTCCATTCCATTCCAATCCTGTCCATTCTACTCGGGTTGATTCCATTCCATTCCATTCCATTCCATTCCATTCCATTCCATTCCATTCCATTCGATTCCATTCCATTCTATTCCGTTCTACTCGGGTTGATTCTATTCCATTCCATTCCATTCCATTCCATTCCATTCCATTCCAGTCCATTCCAATCCATTCAATTCTACTCGGGTTGATTCCATTCCGTTCCATTCCATTCCATTCCATTCCATTGCATTCCATTCCATTCCTTTCGATTCCATTCCATTCCATTCCATTCCATTCCATTCCATTCCATTCCATTCCATTCCATTCCATTCCATTCCATTCTATTGCATTCCATTCCATTCCATTCCATTACGTTCTACTCGGGTTGATTCCAATCTATTCCATTCCATTCCATTCCGTTACATTCCATTCCATTCCATTCCATTCCGTTCCATTCCATTCCATTCCATTCCAGTCCATTCCAATCCATTCCATTCTACTCGGGTTGATTCCATTCCATTCCATTCCATTCCATTCCATTCCATTCCATTCCATTCCAATCCATTCCATTCTACTCGGGTTGATTCCATTCCATTCCATTCCATTCCATTCCATTCCATTCCATTCCATTCCATTCGATTCCATTCCATTCCATTCCATTCCATTCCATTCCATTCCATTCCATGCCATTAAATTTTATTCCATTCCATTCCATTCCTTTCCTTTCCTTTCCATTCCACTCCATTCCATTCCATTACGTTCTACTCGGGTTGATTTCATTCCATTCCATTCCATTCCATTCCATTCCATTCCATTCCATTCCATTCGATTCCATTCGATTCCATTCGATTCCATTCGATTCCATTCGATTCCATCCCATTAAATTCCATTCCATTCCATTCCATTCCATTCCATTCCATTCCATTCCATTCCATTCCATTCCGTTCTACTCGGGTTGATTCCATTCCATTCCATTCCATTCCATTCCATTCCATTCCATTCCATTCCATTCCATTCCATTCCATTCGATTCCATTCCATTCCAATCCATTCCATTCTACTCGGGTTGATTCCATTCCATTCCATTCCATTCCATTCCATTCCATTCCATTCCATTCCATTCCATTCCATTCCATTCCATTCCATTCCATTCCATTCCATTCCATTCCAATCCATTCCATTCTACTCGGGTTGATTTGATTCCATTCCATTCCATTCCATTCCATTCCAGTCCATTCCAATCCGTTCCATTCTACTCGGGTTGATTCCATTCCATTCCATTCCATTGTATTGAACTCCATTCCATTTCATTCCATTCCATTCCATTCCATTCCATTCCAATCCATTCCATTCTTCTCGGGTTGATTCCATTCCATTCCATTCCATTCCATTCCATTCCATTCCAATCCATTCCATTCTACTCGGGTTGATTCCATTCCATTCCATTCCATTCCATTCCATTCCATTCCATTCCATTCCATTCCATTCCATTCCATTCCAATCCATTCCATTCTACTCGGGTTGCTTCCATTCCATTCCATTCCATTCCATTCGATTCCATTCCATTCCATTCCATTGCATCCCATTCTATACCATTCCATTCCATTCGATTCCATTCGATTCCATTCGATTCCATTCCATTCCATTCCATTAAATTCCAGTCCATTCCATTCCATTCCATTCCATTCCATTCCATTCCATTCCATTCCATTCCATTCCATTCCGTTCTACTCGCGTTGATTCCATTCCATTCCATTCCATTCCTTTCCATTCGATTCCATTCGATTCCATTCCATTCCATTCCATTCCAATCCTGTCCATTCTACTCGGGTTGATTCCATTCCATTCCATTCCATTCCATTCCATTCCATTCCATTCCATTCCATTCGATTCCATTCCATTCCATTCCGTTCTACTCGGGTTGATTCTATTCCATTCCATTCCATTCCATTCCATTCCATTCCATTCCATTCCATTCCATTCCATTCCAGTCCATTCCAATCCATTCAATTCTACTCGGGTTGATTCCATTCCTTTCCATTCCATTCCATTCCATTCCATTGCATTCCATTCCATTCCTTTCGATTCCATTCCATTCCATTCCATTCCATTCCATTCCATTCCATTCCATTCCATTCCATTCCATTCTATTGCATTCCATTCCATTCCATTCCATTACGTTCTACTCGGGTTGATTCCAATCTATTCCATTCCATTCCATTCCGTTACATTCCATTCCATTCCTTTCCATTCCATTCCATTCCGTTCCATTCCATTCCATTCCATTCCAGTCCATTCCAATCCATTCCATTCTACTCGGGTTGATTCCATTCCATTCCATTCCATTCCATTCCATTCCATTCCATTCCATTCCATTCCAATCCATTCCATTCTTCTCGGGTTGATTCCATTCCATTCCATTCCATTCCATTCCATTCCATTCCATTCCATTCGATTCCATTCCATTCCATTCCATTCCATTCCATTCCATTCCATTCCATTAAATTTTATTCCATTCCATTCCATTCCATTCCTTTCCTTTCCATTCCACTCCATTCCATTCCATTACGTTCTACTCGGGTTGATTTCATTCCATTCCATTCCATTCCATTCCATTCCATTCCATTCCATTCCATTCGATTCCATTCCAATCCATTCCATTCCAATCCATTCCGTTCTACTCGGGTTGATTCCATTCCATTCCATTCCATTCCATTCGATTCCATTCCATTCCATTTCAATCCATTCCATTCTACTCGGGTTGATTCCATTCCATTCCATTCCATTCCATTCCATTCCATTCCATTCCATTCCATTCCATTCCATTCCATTCCATTCCGTTCTACTCGGGTTGATTCCATTTCATTCCATTCCATTCCATTCCATTCCATTCCAATCCATTCCATTCTACTCGGGTTGATTTGATTCCATTCCATTCCATTCCATTCCATTCCATTCTATTCCATTCCATTCCATTCCAGTCCATTCCAATCCATTCCATTCTACTCGGCTTGATTTGATTCCATTCCATTCCATTCCATTCCATTCCAGTCCATTCCAATCCATTCCATTCTACTCGGGTTGATTCCATTCCATTCCATTCCATTCCATTCCATTCCATTCCATTCCGTTCTACTCTGGTTGAATTCATTCCTTTCCATTGCATTCCATTCCATTCCACTCCTTTCTATTCCATTCGATTCCATTCCATTCCATTTCAATCCATTCCGTTCTACTCGGGTTGATTCCATTCCATTCCATTCCATTCCATTCCAGTCCATTCCAATCCATTCAATTCTACTCGGGTTGATTCCATTCGATTCCATTCCATTCCATTGGATTCCATTCCATTCCATTCCATTAAATTCCATTCCGTTCCATTCGATTCGATTCCATTCCATTCCAATCAATTCCATTCCATTCCATTCCATTCCATTCCACTCCTTTCCATTCCATTCCATTCCGTTCCATTCCAATCCATTCCATTCTACTCGGGTTGATTCCATTCCATTCCATTCCATTCCATTCCATTCCATTCCATTCCATTCCATTCCGTTCTACTCGGGTTGATTCCATTCTATTCCATTCCATTCCATTCGATTCCATTCGATTCCATTCGATTCCATTCCATTTCATTCCATTAACTTTCATTCCATTCCATTCCATTCCATTCCATTCCATTCCATTCCATTCCGTTCTATTCCATTCCATTCCATTCCAATCAAATCCATTCCATTCTACTCGGGTTGATTCCATTGCATTCCATTCCATTCCATTCCATTCCATTCCGTTCCATTCCAATCCATTCCATTCTACTCGGGTTGATTCCATTCCATTCCATTCCATTCCATTCCATTCCATTCCATTCCATTCCAATCCATTCCATTCTACTCGGGTTGATTCCATTCCATTCCATTCCATTCCATTCCATTCCATTCCATTCCATTCCAATCCATTCCATTCAACTCGGGTTGATTCCATTCAATTCCATTCCATTCCATTCCATTCCATTAAATTTTATTCCATTCCATTCCATTCCATTCCTTTCCATTCCATTCCATTCCATTACGTTCTACTCGGGTTGATTTCATTCCATTCCATTCCATTCCATTCCATTCCATTCCATTCCATTCCATTCCATTCCATTCCATTCCTTTCGATTCCATACGATTCCATTCCATTCCATTCCATTCCAATCCATTCCGTTCTACTCGGGTTGATTCCATTCCATCCCATTCCATTCCATTCCATTCCATTCCATTCCATTCCATTTCAATCCATTCCATTCTCCTCGGGTTGATTCCATTCCATTCCATTCCATTCCATTCCATTCCATTCCATTCCATTCCATTAAATTTTATTCCATTCCATTCCATTCCATTCCTTTCCTTTCCATTCCACTCCATTCCATTCCATTACGTTCTACTCGGGTTGATTTCATTCCATTCCATTCCATTCCATTCCATTCCATTCCATTCCATTCCATTCGATTCCATTCCAATCCATTCCATTCCAATCCATTCCGTTCTACTCGGGTTGATTCCATTCCATTCCATTCCATTCCATTCGATTCCATTCCATTCCATTTCAATCCATTCCATTCTACTCCGGTTGATTCCATTCCATTCCATTCCATTCCATTCCATTCCATTCCATTCCATTCCATTCCATTCCATTCCGTTCTACTCGGGTTGATTCCATTTCATTCCATTCCATTCCATTCCATTCCATTCCAATCCATTCCATTCTACTCGGGTTGATTTGATTCCATTCCATTCCATTCCATTCCATTCCATTCCATTCCATTCCATTCCATTCCATTCCAGTCCATTCCAATCCATTCCATTCTACTCGGCTTGATTTGATTCCATTCCATTCCATTCCATTCCATTCCATTCCATTCCATTCCATTCGATTCCATTCCATTCCATTCCATTCCATTCCATTCCATTCCATTCCATTAAATTTTATTCCATTCCATTCCATTCCATTCCTTTCCTTTCCATTCCACTCCATTCCATTCCATTACGTTCTACTCGGGTTGATTTCATTCCATTCCATTCCATTCCATTCCATTCCATTCCATTCCATTCCATTCGATTCCATTCCAATCCATTCCATTCCAATCCATTCCGTTCTACTCGGGTTGATTCCATTCCATTCCATTCCATTCCATTCGATTCCATTCCATTCCATTTCAATCCATTCCATTCTACTCGGGTTGATTCCATTCCATTCCATTCCATTCCATTCCATTCCATTCCATTCCATTCCATTCCATTCCATTCCATTCCATTCCGTTCTACTCGGGTTGATTCCATTTCATTCCATTCCATTCCATTCCATTCCATTCCAATCCATTCCATTCTACTCGGGTTGATTTGATTCCATTCCATTCCATTCCATTCCATTCCATTCTATTCCATTCCATTCCATTCCAGTCCATTCCAATCCATTCCATTCTACTCGGCTTGATTTGATTCCATTCCATTCCATTCCATTCCATTCCAGTCCATTCCAATCCATTCCATTCTACTCGGGTTGATTCCATTCCATTCCATTCCATTCCATTCCATTCCATTCCATTCCGTTCTACTCTGGTTGAATTCATTCCTTTCCATTGCATTCCATTCCATTCCACTCCTTTCTATTCCATTCGATTCCATTCCATTCCATTTCAATCCATTCCGTTCTACTCGGGTTGATTCCATTCCATTCCATTCCATTCCATTCCAGTCCATTCCAATCCATTCAATTCTACTCGGGTTGATTCCATTCGATTCCATTCCATTCCATTGGATTCCATTCCATTCCATTCCATTAAATTCCATTCCGTTCCATTCGATTCGATTCCATTCCATTCCAATCAATTCCATTCCATTCCATTCCATTCCATTCCACTCCTTTCCATTCCATTCCATTCCGTTCCATTCCAATCCATTCCATTCTACTCGGGTTGATTCCATTCCATTCCATTCCATTCCATTCCATTCCATTCCATTCCATTCCATTCCGTTCTACTCGGGTTGATTCCATTCTATTCCATTCCATTCCATTCGATTCCATTCGATTCCATTCGATTCCATTCCATTTCATTCCATTAACTTTCATTCCATTCCATTCCATTCCATTCCATTCCATTCCATTCCATTCCGTTCTATTCCATTCCATTCCATTCCAATCAAATCCATTCCATTCTACTCGGGTTGATTCCATTGCATTCCATTCCATTCCATTCCATTCCATTCCGTTCCATTCCAATCCATTCCATTCTACTCGGGTTGATTCCATTCCATTCCATTCCATTCCATTCCATTCCATTCCATTCCATTCCAATCCATTCCATTCTACTCGGGTTGATTCCATTCCATTCCATTCCATTCCATTCCATTCCATTCCATTCCATTCCAATCCATTCCATTCAACTCGGGTTGATTCCATTCAATTCCATTCCATTCCATTCCATTCCATTAAATTTTATTCCATTCCATTCCATTCCATTCCTTTCCATTCCATTCCATTCCATTACGTTCTACTCGGGTTGATTTCATTCCATTCCATTCCATTCCATTCCATTCCATTCCATTCCATTCCATTCCATTCCATTCCATTCCTTTCGATTCCATACGATTCCATTCCATTCCATTCCATTCCAATCCATTCCGTTCTACTCGGGTTGATTCCATTCCATCCCATTCCATTCCATTCCATTCCATTCCATTCCATTCCATTTCAATCCATTCCATTCTCCTCGGGTTGATTCCATTCCATTCCATTCCATTCCATTCCATTCCATTCCATTCCATTCCATTAAATTTTATTCCATTCCATTCCATTCCATTCCTTTCCTTTCCATTCCACTCCATTCCATTCCATTACGTTCTACTCGGGTTGATTTCATTCCATTCCATTCCATTCCATTCCATTCCATTCCATTCCATTCCATTCCATTCGATTCCATTCCAATCCATTCCATTCCAATCCATTCCGTTCTACTCGGGTTGATTCCATTCCATTCCATTCCATTCCATTCGATTCCATTCCATTCCATTTCAATCCATTCCATTCTACTCCGGTTGATTCCATTCCATTCCATTCCATTCCATTCCATTCCATTCCATTCCATTCCATTCCATTCCATTCCGTTCTACTCGGGTTGATTCCATTTCATTCCATTCCATTCCATTCCATTCCATTCCAATCCATTCCATTCTACTCGGGTTGATTTGATTCCATTCCATTCCATTCCATTCCATTCCATTCCATTCCATTCCATTCCATTCCAGTCCATTCCAATCCATTCCATTCTACTCGGCTTGATTTGATTCCATTCCATTCCATTCCATTCCATTCCAGTCCATTCCAATCCATTCCATTCTACTCGGGTTGATTCCATTCCATTCCATTCCATTCCATTCCATTCCATTCCATTCCGTTCTACTCTGGTTGAATTCATTCCTTTCCATTGCATTCCATTCCATTCCACTCCTTTCTATTCCATTCGATTCCATTCCATTCCATTTCAATCCATTCCGTTCTACTCGGGTTGATTCCATTCCATTCCATTCCATTCCATTCCAGTCCATTCCAATCCATTCCATTCTACTCGGGTTGATTCCATTCGATTCCATTCCATTCCATTGGATTCCATTCCATTCCATTCCATTAAATTCCATTCCGTTCCATTCGATTCGATTCCATTCCATTCCAATCAATTCCATTCCATTCCATTCCATTCCATTCCATTCCATTCCATTCCATTCCATTCGATTCCATTCGATTCCATTCGATTCCATTCGATTCCATCCCATTAAATTCCATTCCATTCCATTCCATTCCATTCCATTCCATTCCATTCCATTCCATTCCGTTCTACTCGGGTTGATTCCATTCCATTCCATTCCATTCCATTCCATTCCATTCCATTCCATTCCATTCCATTCCATTCCATTCCATTCGATTCCATTCCATTCCAATCCATTCCATTCTACTCGGGTTGATTCCATTCCATTCCATTCCATTCCATTCCATTCCATTCCATTCCATTCAATTCCATTCCATTCCATTCCATTCCATTCCATTCCATTCCATTCCATTCCATTCCATTCCATTCCAATCCATTCCATTCTACTCGGGTTGATTTGATTCCATTCCATTCCATTCCATTCCATTCCAGTCCATTCCAATCCGTTCCATTCTACTCGGGTTGATTCCATTCCATTGCATTCCATTGTATTGAACTCCATTCCATTTCATTCCATTCCATTCCATTCCATTCCATTCCAATCCATTCCATTCTTCTCGGGTTGATTCCATTCCATTCCATTCCATTCCATTCCATTCCATTCCAATCCATTCCATTCTACTCGGGTTGATTCCATTCCATTCCATTCCATTCCATTCCATTCCATTCCATTCCATTCCATTCCATTCCATTCCATTCCAATCCATTCCATTCTACTCGGGTTGCTTCCATTCCATTCCATTCCATTCCATTCGATTCCATTCCATTCCATTCCATTGCATCCCATTCTATACCATTCCATTCCATTCGATTCCATTCGATTCCATTCGATTCCATTCCATTCCATTCCATTAAATTCCAGTCCATTCCATTCCATTCCATTCCATTCCATTCCATTCCATTCCATTCCATTCCATTCCATTCCGTTCTACTCGCGTTGATTCCATTCCATTCCATTCCATTCCTTTCCATTCGATTCCATTCGATTCCATTCCATTCCATTCCATTCCAATCCTGTCCATTCTACTCGGGTTGATTCCATTCCATTCCATTCCATTCCATTCCATTCCATTCCATTCCATTCCATTCGATTCCATTCCATTCCATTCCGTTCTACTCGGGTTGATTCTATTCCATTCCATTCCATTCCATTCCATTCCATTCCATTCCATTCCATTCCATTCCAGTCCATTCCAATCCATTCAATTCTACTCGGGTTGATTCCATTCCTTTCCATTCCATTCCATTCCATTCCATTGCATTCCATTCCATTCCTTTCGATTCCATTCCATTCCATTCCATTCCATTCCATTCCATTCCATTCCATTCCATTCCATTCCATTCCATTCTATTGCATTCCATTCCATTCCATTCCATTACGTTCTACTCGGGTTGATTCCAATCTATTCCATTCCATTCCATTCCGTTACATTCCATTCCATTCCTTTCCATTCCATTCCATTCCGTTCCATTCCATTCCATTCCATTCCAGTCCATTCCAATCCATTCCATTCTACTCGGGTTGATTCCATTCCATTCCATTCCATTCCATTCCATTCCATTCCATTCCATTCCATTCCAATCCATTCCATTCTTCTCGGGTTGATTCCATTCCATTCCATTCCATTCCATTCCATTCCATTCCATTCCATTCGATTCCATTCCATTCCATTCCATTCCATTCCATTCCATTCCATTCCATTAAATTTTATTCCATTCCATTCCATTCCATTCCTTTCCTTTCCATTCCACTCCATTCCATTCCATTACGTTCTACTCGGGTTGATTTCATTCCATTCCATTCCATTCCATTCCATTCCATTCCATTCCATTCCATTCCATTCGATTCCATTCCAATCCATTCCATTCCAATCCATTCCGTTCTACTCGGGTTGATTCCATTCCATTCCATTCCATTCCATTCGATTCCATTCCATTCCATTTCAATCCATTCCATTCTACTCGGGTTGATTCCATTCCATTCCATTCCATTCCATTCCATTCCATTCCATTCCATTCCATTCCATTCCATTCCATTCCATTCCGTTCTACTCGGGTTGATTCCATTTCATTCCATTCCATTCCATTCCATTCCATTCCAATCCATTCCATTCTACTCGGGTTGATTTGATTCCATTCCATTCCATTCCATTCCATTCCATTCTATTCCATTCCATTCCATTCCAGTCCATTCCAATCCATTCCATTCTACTCGGCTTGATTTGATTCCATTCCATTCCATTCCATTCCATTCCAGTCCATTCCAATCCATTCCATTCTACTCGGGTTGATTCCATTCCATTCCATTCCATTCCATTCCATTCCATTCCATTCCGTTCTACTCTGGTTGAATTCATTCCTTTCCATTGCATTCCATTCCATTCCACTCCTTTCTATTCCATTCGATTCCATTCCATTCCATTTCAATCCATTCCGTTCTACTCGGGTTGATTCCATTCCATTCCATTCCATTCCATTCCAGTCCATTCCAATCCATTCAATTCTACTCGGGTTGATTCCATTCGATTCCGTTCCATTCCATTGGATTCCATTCCATTCCATTCCATTAAATTCCATTCCGTTCCATTCGATTCGATTCCATTCCATTCCAATCAATTCCATTCCATTCCATTCCATTCCATTCCACTCCTTTCCATTCCATTCCATTCCGTTCCATTCCAATCCATTCCATTCTACTCGGGTTGATTCCATTCCATTCCATTCCATTCAATTCCATTCCATTCCATTCCATTCCATTCCATTCCATTCCATTCCGTTCTACTCGGGTTGATTCCATTCTATTCCATTCCATTCCATTCGATTCCATTCGATTCCATTCGATTCCATTCCATTTCATTCCATTAAATTTCATTCCATTCCATTCCATTCCATTCCATTCCATTCCATTCCATTCCGTTCTATTCCATTCCATTCCATTCCAATCAAATCCATTCCATTCTACTCGGGTTGATTCCATTGCATTCCATTCCATTCCATTCCATTCCATTCCGTTCCATTCCAATCCATTCCATTCTACTCGGGTTGATTCCATTCCATTCCATTCCATTCCATTCCATTCCATTCCATTCCATTCCATTCCATTCCAATCCATTCCATTCTACTCGGGTTGATTCCATTCCATTCCATTCCATTCCATTCCATTCCATTCCATTCCATTCCAATCCATTCCATTCAACTCGGGTTGATTCCATTCAATTCCATTCCATTCCATTCCATTCCATTAAATTTTATTCCATTCCATTCCATTCCATTCCTTTCCATTCCATTCCATTCCATTACGTTCTACTCGGGTTGATTTCATTCCATTCCATTCCATTCCATTCCATTCCATTCCATTCCATTCCATTCCATTCCATTCCATTCCATTCCTTTCGATTCCATACGATTCCATTCCATTCCATTCCATTCCAATCCATTCCGTTCTACTCGGGTTGATTCCATTCCATCCCATTCCATTCCATTCCATTCCATTCCATTCCATTCCATTTCAATCCATTCCATTCTCCTCGGGTTGATTCCATTCCATTCCATTCCATTCCATTCCATTCCATTCCATTCCATTCCATTAAATTTTATTCCATTCCATTCCATTCCATTCCTTTCCTTTCCATTCCACTCCATTCCATTCCATTACGTTCTACTCGGGTTGATTTCATTCCATTCCATTCCATTCCATTCCATTCCATTCCATTCCATTCCATTCCATTCCATTCGATTCCATTCCAATCCATTCCATTCCAATCCATTCCGTTCTACTCGGGTTGATTCCATTCCATTCCATTCCATTCCATTCGATTCCATTCCATTCCATTTCAATCCATTCCATTCTACTCCGGTTGATTCCATTCCATTCCATTCCATTCCATTCCATTCCATTCCATTCCATTCCATTCCATTCCATTCCGTTCTACTCGGGTTGATTCCATTTCATTCCATTCCATTCCATTCCATTCCATTCCAATCCATTCCATTCTACTCGGGTTGATTTGATTCCATTCCATTCCATTCCATTCCATTCCATTCCATTCCATTCCATTCCATTCCATTCCATTCCAGTCCATTCCAATCCATTCCATTCTACTCGGCTTGATTTGATTCCATTCCATTCCATTCCATTCCATTCCAGTCCATTCCAATCCATTCCATTCTACTCGGGTTGATTCCATTCCATTCCATTCCATTCCATTCCATTCCATTCCATTCCGTTCTACTCTGGTTGAATTCATTCCTTTCCATTGCATTCCATTCCATTCCACTCCTTTCTATTCCATTCGATTCCATTCCATTCCATTTCAATCCATTCCGTTCTACTCGGGTTGATTCCATTCCATTCCATTCCATTCCATTCCAGTCCATTCCAATCCATTCCATTCTACTCGGGTTGATTCCATTCGATTCCATTCCATTCCATTGGATTCCATTCCATTCCATTCCATTAAATTCCATTCCGTTCCATTCGATTCGATTCCATTCCATTCCAATCAATTCCATTCCATTCCATTCCATTCCATTCCATTCCATTCCATTCCTTTCCATTCCATTCCATTCCGTTCCATTCCAATCCATTCCATTCTACTCGGGTTGATTCCATTCCATTCCATTCCACTCCATTCCATTCCATTCCATTACATTCCATTACATTCCGTTCTACTCGGGTTGATTCCATTCTATTCCATTCCATTCCATTCGATTCCATTCGATTCCATTCGATTCCATTCCATTCCATTCCATTAAATTTCATTCCATTCCATTCCATTCCATTCCATTCCATTCCATTCCATTCCGTTCTATTCCATTCCATTCCATTCCAATCAAATCCATTCCATTCTACTCGGGTTGATTCCATTGCATTCCATTCCATTCCATTCCATTCCATTCCGTTCCATTCCAATCCATTCCATTCTACTCGGGTTGATTCCATTCCATTCCATTCCATTCCATTCCATTCCATTCCATTCCATTCCAATCCATTCCATTCTACTCGGGTTGATTCCATTCCATTCCATTCCATTCCATTCCATTCCATTCCATTCCATTCCAATCCATTCCATTCAACTCGGGTTGATTCCATTCAATTCCATTCCTTTCCATTCCATTCCATTAAATTTTATTCCATTCCATTCCATTCCATTCCTTTCCATTCCATTCCATTCCATTCCATTACGTTCTACTCGGGTTGATTTCATTCCATTCCATTCCATTCCATTCCATTCCATTCCATTCCATTCCATTCCATTCCATTCCATTCCATTCCTTTCGATTCCATACGATTCCATTCCATTCCATTCCATTCCAATCCATTCCGTTCTACTCGGGTTGATTCCATTCCATCCCATTCCATTCCATTCCATTCCATTCCATTCCATTCCATTTCAATCCATTCCATTCTCCTCGGGTTGATTCCATTCCATTCCATTCCATTCCATTCCATTCCATTCCATTCCATTCCATTCCATTCCATTCCATTCCATTCCAGTCGAGTCCATTCCAATCCATTCCATTCTACTCGGGTTGATTCCATTCCATTCCATTCCATTCCATTCCATTCCATTCCATTCCATTCCATTCCATTCCATTCCATTCCTTTCGATTCCATTCCATTCCATTCCATTCCATTCCATTCCATTCCATTCCATTCCATTCCATTCTATTGCATGCCATTCCATTCCATTCCATTCTGTTCTACTCGGGTTGATTCCAATCTATTCCATTCCATTCCATTCCGTTACACTCCATTCCATTCCATTCCATTCCATTCCGTTCCATTCCATTCCATTCCATTCCAGTGCATTCCAATCCATTCCATTCTACTCGGGTTGATTCCATTCCATTCCATTCCATTCCATTCCATTCCATTCCAATCCATTCCATTCTACTTGTGTTGATTCCATTCCATTCCATTCCATTCCATTCCATTCCACTCCATTCCATTCGGTTCCATTCCATTCCATTCCATTCCATTAAATTTTATTCCATTCCATTCCATTCCATTCCTTTCCTTTCCATTCCATTCCATTCCTTTCCATTACGTTGTACTCGGGTTGATTTCATTCCATTCCATTCCATTCCATTCCATTCCATTCCATTCCATTCCATTCCATTCCATTCCATTCCATTCCATTCCATTCCATTCCAATCCATTCCGTTCTACTCGGGTTGATTCCATTCCATTCCATTCCATTCCATTCGATTCCATTCCATTCCATTTCAATCCATTCCATTCTACTCGGGTTGATTCCATTCCATTCCATTCCATTCCATTCCATTCCATTCCATTCCATTCCATTCCATTCCATTCCAATCCATTCCATTCTACTCGGGTTGATTCCATTCCATTCCATTCCATTCCATTCCATTCCATTCCATTCCATTCCATTCCATTCCATTCCAATCCATTCCATTCAACTCGGGTTGATTCCATTCAATTCCATTCCATTCCATTCCATTCCATTAAATTTTATTCCATTCCATTCCATTCCATTCCTTTCCATTCCATTCCATTCCATTCCATTCCATTACGTTCTACTCGGGTTGATTTCATTCCATACCATTCCATTCCATTCCATTCCATTCCATTCCATTCCTTTCGATTCCATACGATTCCATTCCATTCCATTCCATTCCATTCCAATCCATTCCGTTCTACTCGGGTTGATTCCATTCCATTCCATTCCATTCCATTCGATTCCATTCCATTCCATTTCAATCCATTCCATTCTACTCGGGTTGATTCCATTCCATTCCATTCCATTCCATTCCATTCCATTCCATTCCATTCCATTCCATTCCAGTCCATTCCTATCCATTCCATTCTACTCGGGTTGATTCCATTCCTTTCCATTCCATTCAATTCTATTGCATTCCATTCCATTCCATTCCATTACGTTCTACTCGGGTTGGTTCCAATCTATTCCATTCCATTCCATTCCGTTACATTCCATTCCATTCCATTCCATTCCGTTCCATTCCATTCCATACCATTCCAGTCCATTCCAATCCATTCCATTCTACTCGGGTTGATTCCATTCCATTCCATTCCATTCCATTCCATTCCATTCCATTATATTCCATTCCAATCCATTCCATTCTACTCGGGTTGATTCCATTCCATTCCATTCCATTCCATTCCATTCCATTCCATTCCATTCCATTCCATTCCATTCCATTCTATTCCATTCCTTTCCATTCCATTAAATTTTATTCCATTCCATTCCATTCCATTCCTTTCCTTTCAATTCCATTCCATTCCATTCCATTCCATTCCATTCGATTCCATTTCATTCCATTCCATTCCAATCCATTCCGTTCTACTCGGGTTGATTCCATTCCATTCCATTCAATTCCATTCCATTCCATTCCATTCCATTCCATTCGATTCCATTCGATTCCATTCCATTCCATTCCTTTAAATTCCCTTCCATTCCATTCCATTCCATTAAATTCCATTCCATTCCATTCCATTCCATTCCGTTCTACTCGGGTTGATTCCATTCCATTCCATTCCATTCAATTCCATTCCATTCCATTCCATTCCATTCCATTCGATTCCATTCGATTCCATTCCATTCCATTCCATTCCATTCCATTCCATTCCATTCCATTCCATTCCATTCCATTCGATTCCATTCCATTCCATTCCATTCCAATCCATTCCATTCTACTCGGGTTGATTCCATTCCATTCCATTCCATTCCATTCCATTCCATTCCATTCCATTCCATTCCATTCCATTCAATTCCATTGCATTCCATTCCATTCGATTCCATTCCATTCCATTCCAATCCATTCCATTCTACTCGGGTTGATTTGATTCCATTCCATTCCATTCCAGTCCAGTCCAGTCCATTCCAATCCATTCCATTCTACTCGGGTTGATTCCATTCCATTCCATTCCATTCCATTCCAATCCATTCCATTCTACTCGGGTTGATTCCATTCCATTCCATTCCATTCTATTCCACTCCATTCCATTTCATTCCATTCCATTCCATTCCATTCCATTCCATTCCAATCCATTCCATTCTACTCGGGTTGATTTGATTCCATTCCATTCCATTCCATTCCATTCCATTCCATTCCATTCCATTCCAGTCCATTCCTATCCATTCCATTCTACTCGGCTTGATTTGATTCCATTCCATTCCATTCCATTCCATTCCATTCCAGTCCATTCCAATCCATTCCATTCTTCTCGGGTTGATTCCATTCCATTCCATTCCATTCCATTCCATTCCATTCCGTTCTACTCTGGTTGAATTCATTCCTTTCCATTGCATTCCATTCCATTCCATTCCATTCTATGCCATTCGATTCCATTCCATTCCATTTCAATCCATTCCGTTCTACTCGGGTTGATTCCATTCCATTCCATTCCATTCCATTCCATTCCATTCCATTCGATTCCATTCCATTCCAATCCATTCCATTCCATTCCATTCCATTCCTTTCCATTCCATTGGATTCCATTCCATTCCATTCCATTCCATTCCATTCCATTCCTTTCCATTCCATTCCATTCCATTCCGTTCTACTCGGGTTGATTCCATTCTATTCCATTCCATTCCATTCGATTCCATTCGATTCCATTCGATTCCATTCCATTCCATTCCATTAAATTTCATTCCATTCCATTCCATTCCATTCCATTCCATTCCATTCCATTCCATTCCGTTCGATTCCATTCCATTCCATTCCAATCCAATCCATTCCATTCTACTCGGGTTGATTCCATTCCATTGCATTCCATTCCATTCCATTCCATTCCGTTCCATTCCAATCCATTCCATTCTACTCGGGTTGATTCCATTCCATTCCATTCCATTCCATTCCATTCCATTCCAATCCATTCCATTCAATTCCATTCCATTCAATTCCATTCGATTCCATTACAATCCATTTCATTCCAATCCTGTCCATTCTACTCGGGTAGATTCCATTCCATTCCATTCGATTCCATTCGATTCCATTCCATTCCATTCCATTCCAATCCATTCCATTCTACTCGGGTAGATTCCATTCCATTCCATTCCATTCCATTCCATTCCATTCCATTCCATTCCATTCCATTCCAATCCATTCCATTCTACTCGGGTTGCTTCCATTCCATTCCATTCCATTCCATTCGATTCCATTCCATTCCATTCCATTCCATCCCATTCTATACCATTCCATTCCATTCGATTCCATTCGATTCCATTCGATTCCATTCCATTCCATTCCATTAAATTCCAGTCCATTCCATTCCATTCCATTCCATTCCATTCCATTCCATTCCATTCCATTCCATTCCGTTCTACTCGGGTTGATTCCATTCCATTCCATTTCATTCCATTCCATTCCATTCCATTCCATTCCATTCCATTCCATTCCATTCCATTCCATTCCATTCGATTCCATTCGATTCCATTCCATTCCATTCCATTCCAATCCTGTCCATTCTACTCAGGTTGATTCCATTCCATTCCATTCCATTCCACTCCATTCCATTCCATTCCATTCCATTCCATTCCATTTCAATCCATTCCATTCTCCTCGGGTTGATTCCATTCCATTCCATTCCATTCCATTCCATTCCATTCCATTCCATTCCAGTCGAGTCCATTCCAATCCATTCCATTCTACTCGGGTTGATTCCATTCCATTCCATTCCATTCCATTCCATTCCATTCCATTCCATTCCATTCCATTCCTTTCGATTCCATTCCATTCCATTCCATTCCATTCCATTCCATTCCATTCCATTCCATTCTATTGCATGCCATTCCATTCCATTCCATTCTGTTCTACTCGGGTTGATTCCAATCTATTCCATTCCATTCCATTCCGTTACATTCCATTCCATTCCATTCCATTCCATTCCGTTCCATTCCATTCCATTCCATTCCAGTGCATTCCAATCCATTCCATTCTACTCGGGTTGATTCCATTCCATTCCATTCCATTCCATTACATTCCATTCCAATCCATTCCATTCTACTTGTGTTGATTCCATTCCATTCCATTCCATTCCATTCCATTCCACTCCATTCCATTCGGTTCCATTCCATTCCATTCCATTCCATTAAATTTTATTCCATTCCATTCCATTCCATTCCTTTCCTTTCCATTCCATTCCATTCCTTTCCATTACGTTGTACTCGGGTTGATTTCATTCCATTCCATTCCATTCCATTCCATTCCATTCCATTCCATTCCATTCCATTCCATTCGATTCCATTCCATTCCATTCCATTCCAATCCATTCCGTTCTACTCGGGTTGATTCCATTCCATTCCATTCCATTCCATTCGATTCCATTCCATTCCATTTCAATCCATTCCATTCTACTCGGGTTGATTCCATTCCATTCCATTCCATTCCATTCCATTCCATTCCATTCCATTCCATTCCATTCCATTCCATTCCAATCCATTCCATTCTACTCGGGTTGATTCCATTCCATTCCATTCCATTCCATTCCATTCCATTCCATTCCATTCCATTCCAATCCATTCCATTCCACTCGGGTTGATTCCATTCAATTCCATTCCATTCCATTCCATTCCATTAAATTTTATTCCATTCCATTCCATTCCATTCCTTTCCATTCCATTCCATTCCATTCCATTCCATTACGTTCTACTCGGGTTGATTTCATTCCATTCCATTCCATTCCATTCCATTCCATTCCATTCCATTCCATTCCATTCCATTCCATTCCTTTCGATTCCATACGATTCCATTCCATTCCATTCCATTCCATTCCAATCCATTCCGTTCTACTCGGGTTGATTCCATTCCATTCCATTCCATTCCATTCGATTCCATTCCATTCCATTTCAATCCATTCCATTCTACTCGGGTTGATTCCATTCCATTCCATTCCATTCCATTCCATTCCATTCCATTCCATTCCATTCCATTCCATTCCATTCCAGTCCATTCCTATCCATTCCATTCTACTCGGGTTGATTCCATTCCGTTCCATTCCATTCCATTCCATTCCATTCCATTCCATTCCATTCCTTTCGATTCCATTCCATTCCATTCCATTCCATTCCATTCCATTCCATTCCATTCCATTCCATTCCATTCTATTGCATTCCATTCCATTCCATTCCATTCCGTTCTACTCGGGTTGATTCCAATCTATTCCATTCCATTCCATTCTGTTACATTCCATTCCATTCCATTCCATTCCATTCCATTCCGTTCCATTCCATTCCATTCCATTCCAGTCCATTCCAATCCATTCCATTCTACTCGGGTTGATTCCATTCCATTCCATTCCATTCCATTCCATTCCATTATATTCCATTCCAATCCATTCCATTCTACTCGGGTTGATTCCATTCCATTCCATTCCATTCCATTCCATTCCATTCCATTCCATTCGATTCCATTCCATTCTATTCCATTCCTTTCCATTCCATTAAATTTTATTCCATTCCATTCCATTCCATTCCTTTCCTTTCAATTCCATTCCATTCCATTCCATTCCATTCCATTCGATTCCATTTCATTCCATTCCATTCCAATCCATTCCATTCTACTCGGGTTGATTCCATTCCATTCCATTCCATTCCATTCCGTTCCATTCCATTGCATTCCATTCCATTCCATTCGATTCCATTCCATTCCAATCCTTTAAATTCCCTTCCATTCCATTCCATTCCATTAAATTCCATTCCATTCCATTCCATTCCATTCCGTTCTACTCGGGTTGATTCCATTCCATTCCATTCCATTCCATTCCATTCCATTCCATTCCATTCCATTCCATTCCATTCGATTCCATTCCATTCCATTCCATTCCAATCCATTCCATTCTACTCGGGTTGATTCAATTCCATTCCATTCCATTCCATTCCATTCCATTCCATTCAATTCCATTCCATTCCATTCCATTCGATTCCATTCCATTCCATTCCAATCCATTCCACTCTACTCGGGTTGATTTGATTCCATTCCATTCCATTCCAGTCCAGTCCAGTCCATTCCAATCCATTCCATTCTACTCGGGTTGATTCCATTCCATTCCATTCCATTCCATTCCATTCCATTCCAATCCATTCCATTCTACTCGGGTTGATTCCATTCCATTCCATTCCATTCTATTCCACTCCATTCCATTTCATTCCATTCCATTCCATTCCATTCCATTCCATTCCAATCCATTCCATTCTACTCGGGTTGATTTGATTCCATTCCATTCCATTCCATTCCATTCCATTCCAGTCCATTCCTATCCATTCCATTCTACTCGGCTTGATTTGATTCCATTCCATTCCATTCCATTCCATTCCATTCCAGTCCATTCCAATCCATTCCATTCTTCTCGGGTTGATTCCATTCCATTCCATTCCATTCCATTCCATTCCATTCCGTTCTACTCTGGTTGAATTCATTCCTTTACATTGCATTCCATTCCATTCCATTCCATTCTATGCCATTCGATTCCATTCCATTCCATTTCAATCCATTCCGTTCTACTCGGGTTGATTCCATTCCATTCCATTCCATTCCATTCCATTCCATTCCATTCCATTCGATTCGATTCCATTCCATTCCAATCCATTCCATTCCATTCCATTCCATTCCATTCCTTTCCATTCCATTGGATTCCATTCCATTCCATTCCATTCCATTCCATTCCATTCCATTCCTTTCCATTCCATTCCATTCCATTCCGTTCTACTCGGGTTGATTCCATTCTATTCCATTCCATTCCATTCGATTCCATTCGATTCCATTCGATTCCATTCCATTCCATTCCATTAAATTTCACTCCATTCCATTCCATTCCATTCCATTCCATTCCATTCCATTCCAATCCAATCCATTCCATTCTACTCGGGTTGATTCCATTCCATTGCATTCCATTCCATTCCATTCCATTCCGTTCCATTCCAATCCATTCCATTCTACTCGGGTTGATTCCATTCCATTCCATTCCATTCCATTCCATTCCATTCCAATCCATTCCATTCCATTCCATTCCATTCCATTCGATTCCATTCCAATCCATTTCATTCCAATCCTGTCCATTCTACTCGGGTAGATTCCATTCCATTCCATTCGATTCCATTCGATTCCATTCCATTCCATTCCATTCCAATCCATTCCATTCTACTCGGGTTGATTCCATTCCATTCCATTCCATTCCATTCCATTCCATTCCATTCCATTCCATTCCAATCCATTCCATTCTACTCGGGTTGCTTCCATTCCATTCCATTCCATTCCTTTCGATTCCATTCCATTCCATTCCATTCCATCCCATTCTATACCATTCCATTCCATTCGATTCCATTCGATTCCATTCGATTCCATTCCATTCCATTCCATTAAATTCCAGTCCATTCCATTCCATTCCATTCCATTCCATTCCATTCCATTCCATTCCATTCCGTTCTACTCGGGTTGATTCCATTCCATTCCATTTCATTCCATTCCATTCCATTCCATTCCATTCCATTCCATTCCATTCCATTCCATTCGATTCCATTCCATTCCATTCCATTCCAATCCTGTCCATTCTACTCGGGTTGATTCCATTCCATTCCATTCCATTCCATTCCATTCCATTCCATTCCATTCCATTCCATTCGATTCCATTCCATTCCATTCCGTTCTACTCGGGTTGATTCTATTCCATTCCATTCCATTCCATTCCATTCCATTCCATTCCATTCCATTCCATTCCATTCCAGTCCATTCCAATCCATTCAATTCTACTCGGGTTGATTCCATTCCGTTCCATTCCATTCCATTCCATTCCATTGCATTCCATTCCATTCCTTTCGATTCCATTCCATTCCATTCCATTCCATTCCATTCCATTCTATTGCATTCCATTCCATTCCATTCCATTACGTTCTACTCGGGTTGATTCCAATCCATTCCATTCCATTCCATTCCGTTACATTCCATTCCATTCCTTTCCATTCCATTCCTTTCCGTTCCATTCCATTCCATTCCATTCCAGTCCATTCCAATCCATTCCATTCTACTCGGGTTGATTCCATTCCATTCCATTCCATTCCATTCCATTCCATTACATTACATTCCATTCCTATCCATTCCATTCTACTCGGGTTGATTCCATTCCATTCCATTCCATTCCATTCCATTCCATTCCATTCCATTCCATTCGATTCCATTCCATTCCATTCCATTCCATTCCATTCCATTCCATTCCATTCCATTAAATTTTATTCCATTCCATTCCATTCCATTCCTTTCCTTTCCATTCCACTCCATTCCATTCCATTACGTTCTACTCGGGTTGATTTCATTCCATTCCATTCCATTCCATTCCATTCCATTCCATTCCATTCCATTCCATTCCATTCGATTCCATTCCAATCCATTCCATTCCAATCCATTCCGTTCTACTCGGGTTGATTCCATTCCATTCCATTCCATTCCATTCCATTCCATTCCATTCCATTCCATTCCATTCCATTCCATTCAACTCGGGTTGATTCCATTCCATTCCATTCCATTCCATTCCATTCCATTCCATTCCGTTCCATTCCATTCCATTCCATTCCATTCCATTCCGTTCTACTCGGGTTGATTCCATTTCATTCCATTCCATTCCATTCCATTCCATTCCAATCCATTCCATTCTACTCGGGTTGATTTGATTCCATTCCATTCCATTCCATTCCATTCCATTCCATTCCATTCCATTCCATTCCAGTCCATTCCAATCCATTCCATTCTACTCGGCTTGATTTGATTCCATTCCATTCCATTCCATTCCATTCCAGTCCATTCCAATCCATTCCATTCTACTCGGGTTGATTCCATTCCATTCCATTCCATTCCATTCCATTCCATTCCGTTCTACTCTGGTTGAATTCATTCCTTTCCATTGCATTCCATTCCATTCCACTCCTTTCTATTCCATTCGATTCCATTCCATTCCATTTCAATCCATTCCGTTCTACTCGGGTTGATTCCATTCCATTCCATTCCATTCCATTCCAGTCCATTCCAATCCATTCCATTCTACTCGGGTTGATTCCATTCGATTCCATTCCATTCCATTGGATTCCATTCCATTCCATTCCATTCCATTCCATTCCATTCCATTCCATTCGATTCCATTCCATTCCAATCAATTCCATTCCATTCCATTCCATTCCATTCCATTCCATTCCATTCCATTCCTTTCCATTCCATTCCATTCCGTTCCATTCCAATCCATTCCATTCTACTCGGGTTGATTCCATTCCATTCCATTCCATTCCATTCCATTCCATTCCATTCCATTCCATTCCATTCCGTTCTACTCGGGTTGATTCCATTCTATTCCATTCCATTCCATTCGATTCCATTCGATTCCATTCGATTCCATTCCATTCCATTCCATTAAATTTCATTCCATTCCATTCCATTCCATTCCATTCCATTCCATTCCATTCCATTCCGTTCTATTCCATTCCATTCCATTCCAATCAAATCCATTCCATTATACTCGGGTTGATTCCATTGCATTCCATTCCATTCCATTCCATTCCATTCCGTTCCATTCCAATCCATTCCATTCTACTCGGGTTGATTCCATTCCATTCCATTCCATTCCATTCCATTCCATTCCATTCCATTCCATTCCATTCCATTCCAATCCATTCCATTCTACTCGGGTTGATTCCATTCCATTCCATTCCATTCCATTCCATTCCATTCCATTCCATTCCATTCCATTCCAATCCATTCCATTCAACTCGGGTTGATTCCATTCAATTCCATTCCATTCCATTCCATTCCATTAAATTTTATTCCATTCCATTCCATTAAATTCCTTTCCATTCCATTCCATTCCATTACGTTCTACTCGGGTTGATTTCATTCCATTCCATTCCATTCCATTCCATTCCATTCCATTCCATTCCATTCCATTCCATTTCAATCCATTCCATTCTCCTCGGGTTGATTCCATTCCATTCCATTAAATTCCATTCCATTCCATTCCATTCCATTCCATTCCAGTCTAGTCCATTCCAATCCATTCCATTCTACTCGGGTTGATTCCATTCCATTCCATTCCATTCCATTCCATTCCATTCCATTCCATTCCATTCCATTCCTTTCGATTCCATTCCATTCCATTCCATTCCATTCCATTCCATTCCATTCCATTCCATTCCATTCCATTCCATTCCATTCTATTGCATGCCATTCCATTCCATTCCATTCTGTTCTACTCGGGTTGATTCCAATCTATTCCATTCCATTCCATTCCGTTACATTCCATTCCATTCCATTCCATTCCATTCCATTCCATTCCATTCCATTCCATTCCATTCCAGTGCATTCCAATCCATTCCATTCTACTAGGGTTGACTCCATTCCATTCCATTCCATTCCATTACATTCCATTCCAATCCATTCCATTCTACTTGTGTTGTTTCCATTCCATTCCATTCCATTCCACTCCATTCCACTCCATTCCATTCGGTTCCATTCCATTCCATTCCATTCCATTCCATTCCATTAAATTTTATTCCATTCCATTCCATTCCATTCCTTTCCTTTCCATTCCATTCCATTACATTCCATTACGTTGTACTCGGGTTGATTTCATTCCATTCCATTCCATTCCATTCCATTCCATTCCATTCCATTCCATTCCATTCCATTCGATTCCATTCCATTCCATTCCATTCCAATCCATTCCGTTCTACTCGGGTTGATTCCATTCCATTCCATTCCATTCCATTCGATTCCATTCCATTCCATTTCAATCCATTCCATTCTACTCGGGTTGATTTCATTCCATTCCATTCCATTCCATTCCATTCCATTCCATTCCATTCCATTCCATTCCATTCCATTCCAATCCATTCCATTCTACTCGGGTTGATTCCATTCCATTCCATTCCATTCCATTCCATTCCATTCCATTCCATTCCATTCCATTCCAATCCATTCCATTCAACTCGGGTTGATTCCATTCAATTCCATTCCATTCCATTCCATTCCATTAAATTTTATTCCATTCTATTCCATTCCATTCCTTTCCATTCCATTCCATTCCATTCCATTCCATTACGTTCTACTCGGGTTGATTTCATTCCATTCCATTCCATTCCGTTCCATTCCATTCCATTCCTTTCGATTCCATACGATTCCATTCCATTCCATTCCATTCCATTCCAATCCATTCCGTTCTACTCGGGTTGATTCCATTCCATTCCATTCGATTCCATTCCATTCCATTTCAATCCATTCCATTCTACTCGGGTTGATTCCATTCCATTCCATTCCATTCCATTCCATTCCATTCCATTCCATTCCATTCCAGTCCATTCCAATCCATTCCATTCTACTCGGGTTGATTCCATTCCGTTCCATTCCATTCCATTCCATTCCATTCCATTCCATTCCATTCCATTCCATTTCTTTCGATTCCATTCCATTCCATTCCATTCCATTCCATTCCATTCCATTCCATTCCATTCCATTCCATTCCATTCCATTCTATTGCATTCCATTCCATTCCATTCCATTCCGTTCTACTCGGGTTGATTCCAATCTATTCCATTCCATTCCATTCCGTTACATTCCATTCCATTCCATTCCATTCCATTCCATTCCGTTCCATTCCATTCCATTCCATTCCAGTCCATTCCAATCCATTCTATTCTACTCGGGTTGATTCCATTCCATTCCATTCCATTCCATTCCATTCCATTCCATTCCATTCCATTCCATTCCATTATATTCCATTCCATTCCATTCGATTCCATTCCATTCTATTCCATTCCTTTCCATTCCATTAAATTTTATTCCATTCCATTCCATTCCATTCCTTTCCTTTCAATTCCATTCCATTCCATTCCATTCCATTCCATTCGATTCCTTTTCATTCCATTCCATTCCAATCCATTCCGTTCTACTCGGGTTGATTCCATTCCATTCCATTCCATTCCATTCCATTCCATTCCATTCCATTCGATTCCATTCGATTCCATTCCATTCCATTCCTTTAAATTCCCTTCCATTCCATTCCGTTCCATTAAATTCCATTCCATTCCATTCCATTCCATTCCGTTCTACTCGGGTTGATTCCATTCCATTCCATTCCATTCCATTCCATTCCATTCCATTCCATTCCATTCCATTCCATTCCAATCCATTCCATTCTACTCGGGTTGATTCCATTCCATTCCATTCCATTCCATTCCATTCCATTCCATTCCATTCAATTCCATTCCATTCCATTCCATTCGATTCCATTCCATTCCATTCCAATCCATTCCATTCTACTCGGGTTGATTTGATTCCATTCCATTCCATTCCAGTCCAGTCCAGTCCATTCCAATCCATTCCATTCTACTCGGGTTGATTCCATTCCATTCCATTCCATTCCATTCCATTCCATTCCATTCCATTCCAATCCATTCCATTCTACTCGGGTTGATTCCATTCCATTCCATTCCATTCTATTCCACTCCATTCCATTTCATTCCATTCCATTCCATTCCATTCCATTCCATTCCATTCCATTCCAATCCATTCCATTCTACTCGGGTTGATTTGATTCCATTCCATTCCATTCCATTCCATTCCATTCCATTCCATTCCATTCCAGTCCATTCCTATCCATTCCATTCTACTCGGCTTGATTTGATTCCATTCCATTCCATTCCATTCCATTCCATTCCAGTCCATTCCAATCCATTCCATTCTTCTCGGGTTGATTCCATTCCATTCCATTCCATTCCATTCCATTCCATTCCATTCCATTCCGTTCTACTCTGGTTGAATTCATTCCCTTCCATTGCATTCCATTCCATTCCATTCCATTCTATGCCATTCGATTCCATTCCATTCCATTTCAATCCATTCGGTTCTACTCGGGTTGATTCCATTCCATTCCATATCTTTCTATTCCATTCCATTCCATTCCATTCCAGTCCATTCCAATCCATTCCATTCTACTCGGTTTGATTCCATTCGATTCCATTCCATTCCATTGGATTCCATTCCATTCCATTCCATTCCATTCCGTTCCATTCGATTCGATTCCATTCCATTCCAGTCCATTCCATTCCATTCCATTCCATTCCATTCCATTCCATTCCTTTCCATTCCATTGGATTCCATTCCATTCCATTCCATTCCATTCCATTCCATTCCTTTCCATTCCATTCCATTCCATTCCGTTCTACTCGGGTTGATTCCATTCTATTCCATTCCATTCCATTCGATTCCATTCGATTCCATTCGATTCCATTCCATTCCATTCCATTAAATTTCATTCCATTCCATTCCATTCCATTCCATTCCATTCCATTCCATTCCGTTCTATTCCATTCCATTCCATTCCAATCAAATCCATTCCATTCTACTCGGGTTGATTCCATTGCATTCCATTCCATTCCATTCCATTCCATTCCGTTCCATTCCAATCCATTCCATTCTACTCGGGTTGATTCCATTCCATTCCATTCCATTCCATTCCATTCCATTCCATTCCAATTCATTCCATTCTACTCGGGTTGATTCCATTCCATTCCATTCCATTCCATTCCATTCCATTCCATTCCATTCCATTCCATTCCATTCCAATCCATTCCATTCAACTCGGGTTGATTCCATTCAATTCCATTCCATTCCATTCCATTCCATTAAATTTTATTCCATTCCATTCCATTCCATTCCTTTCCATTCCATTCCATTCCATTACGTTCTACTCGGGTTGATTTCATTCCATTCCATTCCATTCCATTCCATTCCATTCCATTCCATTCCATTCCATTCCTTTCGATTCCATACGATTCCATTCCATTCCATTCCATTCCAATCCATTCCGTTCTACTCGGGTTGATTCCATTCCATCCCATTCCATTCCATTCCATTCCATTCCATTCCATTCCATTTCAATCCATTCCATTCTCCTCGGGTTGATTCCATTCCATTCCATTCCATTCCATTCCATTCCATTCCATTCCATTCCATTCCATTCCAGTTGAGTCCATTCCAATCCATTCCATTCTACTCGGGTTGATTCCATTCCATTCCATTCCATTCCATTCCATTCCATTCCATTCCATTCCATTCCATTCCTTTCGATTCCATTCCATTCCATTCCATTCCATTCCATTCCATTCCATTCCATTCCATTCCATTCCATTCCATTCCATTCCATTCTATTGCATGCCATTCCATTCCATTCCATTCTGTTCTACTCGGGTTGATTCCAATCTATTCCATTCCATTCCATTCCGTTACATTCCATTCCATTCCATTCCATTCCATTCCGTTCCATTCCATTCCATTCCATTCCAGTGCATTCCAATCCATTCCATTCTACTCGGGTTGATTCCATTCCATTCCATTCCATTACATTACATTACATTCCAATCCATTCCATTCTACTTGTGTTGTTTCCATTCCATTCCATTCCATTCCATTCCATTCCACTCCATTCCATTCGGTTCCATTCCATTCCATTCCATTCCATTCCATTCCATTCCATTAAATTTTATTCCATTCCATTCCATTCCATTCCTTTCCATTCCATTCCATTCCATTCCATTCCATTACGTTGTACTCGGGTTGATTTCATTCCATTCCATTCCATTCCATTCCATTCCATTCCATTCCATTCCATTCGATTCCATTCCATTCCATTCCATTCCAATCCATTCCGTTCTACTCGGGTTGATTCCATTCCATTCCATTCCATTCCATTCGATTCCATTCCATTCCATTTAAATCCATTCCATTCTACTCGGGTTGATTCCATTCCATTCCATTCCATTCCATTCCATTCCATTCCATTCCATTCCATTCCATTCCATTCCAAACCATTCCATTCAACTCGGGTTGATTCCATTCAATTCCATTCCATTCCATTCCATTCCATTAAATTTTATTCCATTCCATTCCATTCCTTTCCATTCCATTCCATTCCATTCCATTCCATTACATTCTACTCGGGTTGATTTCATTCCATTCCATTCCATTCCATTCCATTCCATTCCATTCCATTCCTTTCGATTCCATACGATTCCATTCCATTCCATTCCATTCCATTCCAATCCATTCCGTTCTACTCGGGTTGATTCCATTCCATTCCATTCCATTCCATTCGATTCCATTCCATTCCATTTCAATCCATTCCATTCTACTCGGGTTGATTCCATTCCATTCCATTCCATTCCATTCCATTCCATTCCATTCCAGTCCATTCCTATCCATTCCATTCTACTCGGGTTGATTCCATTCCGTTCCATTCCATTCCATTCCATTCCATTCCATTCCATTCCTTTCGATTCCATTCCATTCCATTCCATTCCATTCCATTCCATTCCATTCCATTCCATTCCATTCTATTGCATTCCATTCCATTCCATTCCATTCCGTTCTACTCGGGTTGATTCCAATCTATTCCATTCCATTCCATTCCGTTACATTCCATTCCATTCCATTCCATTCCATTCCATTCCGTTCCATTCCATTCCATTCCATTCCAGTCCATTCCAATCCATTCCATTCTACTCGGGTTGATTCCATTCCATTCCATTCCATTCCATTCCATTCCATTATATTCCATTCCAATCCATTCCATTCTACTCGGGTTGATTCCATTCCATTCCATTCCATTCCATTCCATTCCATTCCATTCCATTCCATTCCATTCCATTCTATTCCATTCCTTTCCATTCCATTAAATTTTATTCCATTCCATTCCATTCCATTCCTTTCCTTTCAATTCCATTCCATTCCATTCCATTCCATTCCATTCGATTCCATTTCATTCCATTCCATTCCAATCCATTCCGTTCTACTCGGGTTGATTCCATTCCATTCCATTCCATTCCATTCCATTCCATTCCATTCGATTCCATTCGATTCCATTCCATTCCATTCCTTTAAATTCCCTTCCATTCCATTCCATTCCATTAAATTCCATTCCATTCCATTCCATTCCATTCCGTTCTACTCGGGTTGATTCCATTTCATTCCATTCCATTCCATTCCATTCCATTCCATTCCATTCCATTCCATTCCATTCCATTCCATTCGATTCCATTCCATTCCATTCCATTCCAATCCATTCCATTCTACTCGGGTTGATTCCATTCCATTCCATTCCATTCCATTCCATTCCATTCCATTCCATTCCATTCCATTCCATTCCATTCAATTCCATTCCATTCCATTCCATTCGATTCCATTCCATTCCATTCCAATCCATTCCATTCTACTCGGGTTGATTTGATTCCATTCCATTCCATTCCAGTCCAGTCCAGTCCATTCCAATCCATTCCATTCTACTCGGGTTGATTCCATTCCATTCCATTCCATTCCATTCCATTCCATTCCAATCCATTCCATTCTACTCGGGTTGATTCCATTCCATTCCATTCCATTCTATTCCACTCCATTCCATTTCATTCCATTCCATTCCATTCCATTCCATTCCATTCCAATCCATTCCATTCTACTCGGGTTGATTTGATTAAATTCCATTCCATTCCATTCCATTCCATTCCATTCCATTCCAGTCCATTCCTATCCATTCCATTCTACTCGGCTTGATTTGATTCCATTCCATTCCATTCCATTCCATTCCATTCCAGTCCATTCCAATCCATTCCATTCTTCTCGGGTTGATTCCATTCCATTCCATTCCATTCCATTCCATTCCATTCCAATCCATTCCATTCTACTCGGGTTGATTTGATTAAATTCCATTCCATTCCATTCCATTCCATTCCATTCCATTCCAGTCCATTCCTATCCATTCCATTCTACTCGGCTTGATTTGATTCCATTCCATTCCATTCCATTCCATTCCATTCCAGTCCATTCCAATCCATTCCATTCTTCTCGGGTTGATTCCATTCCATTCCATTCCATTCCATTCCATTCCATTCCATTCCGTTCTACTCTGGTTGAATTCATTCCTTTCCATTGCATTCCATTCCATTCCATTCCATTCTATGCCATTCGATTCCATTCCATTCCATTTCAATCCATTCCGTTCTACTCGGGTTGATTCCATTCCATTCCATTCCATTCCATTCCATTCCATTCCATTCCAGTCCATTCCAATCCATTCCATTCTACTCGGTTTGATTCCATTCGATTCCATTCCATTCCATTGGATTCCATTCCATTCCATTCCATTCCATTCCGTTCCATTCGATTCGATTCCATTCCATTCCAATCCATTCCATTCCATTCCATTCCATTCCATTCCATTCCTTTCCATTCCATTGGATTCCATTCCATTCCATTCCATTCCATTCCATTCCATTCCATTCCATTCCATTCCAATCCATTCCATTCTACTCGGGTTGATTCCATTCCATTCCATTCCATTCCATTCCATTCCATTCCATTCCAATCCAATCCATTCCATTCAACTCGGGTTGATTCCATTCAATTCCATTCCATTCCATTCCATTCCATTCCATTCTATTAAATTTTATTCCATTCCATTCCATTCCATTCCTTTCCATTCCATTCCATTCCATTACGTTCTACTCGGGTTGATTTCATTCCATTCCATTCCATTCCATTCCATTCCATTCCATTCCATTCCATTCCATTCCATTCCATTCCTTTCGACTCCATACGATTCCATTCCATTCCTTTCCATTCCAATCCATTCCGTTCTACTCGGGTTGATTCCATTCCATTCCATTCCATTCCATTTGATTCCATTCCATTCCATTTCAATCCATTCCATTCTACTCGGGTTGATTCCATTCCATTCCATTCCATTCCATTCCATTCAATTCCATTCCATTCCATTCCAGTCCATTCCAATCCATTCCATTCTACTCGGGTTGATTTGATTCCATTCCATTCCATTCCATTCCATTCCATTCCATTCCATTCCATTCCATTCCATTCCTTTCGATTCCATTCCATTCCATTCCATTCCATTCCATTCCATTCCATTCCATTCCATTCCATTCCATTCTATTGCATTCCATTCCTTTCCATTCCATTCCGTTCTACTCGGGTTGATTCCAATCTATTCCATTCCATTCTATTCCGTTACATTCCATTCCATTCCATTCCATTTCATTCCGTTCCATTTCATTCCATTCCATTCCAGTCCATTCCAATCCATTCCATTCTACTCGGTTTGATTCCATTCGATTCCATTCCATTCCATTGGATTCCATTCCATTCCATTCCATTCCATTCCGTTCCATTCGATTCGATTCCATTCCATTCCAATCCATTCCATTCCATTCCATTCCATTCCTTTCCATTCCATTGGATTCCATTCCATTCCATTCCATTCCATTCCATTCCATTCCTTTCCATTCCATTCCATTCCATTCCGTTCTACTCGGGTTGATTCCATTCTATTCCATTCCATTCCATTCGATTCCATTCGATTCCATTCGATTCCATTCCATTCCATTCCATTAAATTTCATTCCATTCCATTCCATTCCATTCCATTCCATTCCATTCCATTCCATTCCGTTCGATTCCATTCCATTCCGTTCCATTCCAATCCATTCCATTCTACTCGGGTTGATTCCATTCCATTCCATTCCATTCCATTCCATTCCATTCCAATCCATTCCATTCTACTCGGGTTGATTCCATTCCATTCCATTCCATTCCATTCCAATCCAATCCATTCCATTCAACTCGGGTTGATTCCATTCAATTCCATTCCATTCCATTCCATTCCATTCCATTCTATTAAATTTTATTCCATTCCATTCCATTCCATTCCTTTCCATTCCATTCCATTCCATTACGTTCTACTGGGGTTGATTTCATTCCATTCCATTCCATTCCATTCCATTCCATTCCATTCCATTCCATTCCTTTCGAATCCATACGATTCCATTCCATTACATTCCATTCCAATCCATTCCGTTCTACTCGGGTTGATTCCATTCCATTCCATTCCATTCCATTTGATTCCATTCCATTCCATTTCAATCCATTCCATTCTACTCGGGTTGATTCCATTCCATTCCATTCCATTCCATTCCATTCAATTCCATTCCATTCCATTCCAGTCCATTCCAATCCATTCCATTCTACACGGGTTGTTTCCATTCCATTCCATTCCATTCCATTCCATTCCATTCCATTCCATTCCATTCCATTCCATTCCTTTCGATTCCATTCCATTCCATTCCATTCCATTCCATTCCATTCTATTGCATTCCATTCCTTTCCATTCCATTCCGTTCTACTCGGGTTGATTCCAATCTATTCCATTCCATTCTATTCCGTTACATTCCATTCCATTCCATTCCATTTCATTCCGTTCCATTCCATTCCATTCCATTCCAGTCCATTCCAATCCATTCCATTCTACTCGGGTTGATTCCATTCCATTCCATTCCGTTACATTACATTCCATTCCAATCCATTCCATTCTACTTGGGTTGATACCATTCCATTCCATTCCATTCCATTCCATTCCATTCCATTCCATTCCATTCCATTCCATTCCATTCCATTCCATTCCATTAAATTTTTTTCCATTCCATTCCATTCCATTCCTTTCCTTTCCATTCCATTCCATTCCATTCCATTACGTTCTACTCGGGTTGATTTCATTCCATTCCATTCCATTCCATTCCATTCCATTCCATTCCATTCCATTCCATTCCAATCCATTCCGTTCTACTCGGGTTGATTCCATTCCATTCCATTCCATTCCATTCCATTCCATTCCATTCCATTTCAATCCATTCCATTCTACTCGGGTTGATTCCATTCCATTCCATTCCATTCCATTCCATTCCATTCCATTCCATTCCATTCCATTCCATTCCATTCCATTCGATTCCATTCCATTCCATTCCATTACGTTCTACTCGGGTTGATTTCATTCCATTCCATTCCATTCCATTCCATTCCATTCCATTCCATTCCATTCCATTCCATTCGATTCCATTCCATTCCATTCCATTCCAATCCATTCCATTCTACTCGGGTTGATTCCATTCCATTCCATTCCATTCCATTCCATTCCATTCCATTCCATTCCATTCCATTCCATTCAATTCCAATCCATTCCATTCCATTCGATTCCATTCCATTCCATTCCAATCCATTCCATTCTACTCGGGTTGATTTGATTCCATTCCATTCCATTCCATTCCATTCCAGTCCATTCCAATCCATTCCATTCTACTCGGGTTGATTCCATTCCATTCCATTCCATTCTATTCCACTCCATTCCATTTCATTCCATTCCATTCCATTCCATTCCATTCCATTCCATTCCATTCCAGTTGAGTCCATTCCAATCCATTCCATTCTACTCGGGTTGATTCCATTCCATTCCATTCCATTCCATTCCATTCCATTCCATTCCATTCCATTCCATTCCTTTCGATTCCATTCCATTCCATTCCATTCCATTCCATTCCATTCCATTCCATTCCATTCCATTCCATTCCATTCCATTCCATTCTATTGCATGCCATTCCATTCCATTCCATTCTGTTCTACTCGGGTTGATTCCAATCTATTCCATTCCATTCCATTCCGTTACATTCCATTCCATTCCATTCCATTCCATTCCGTTCCATTCCATTCCATTCCATTCCAGTGCATTCCAATCCATTCCATTCTACTCGGGTTGATTCCATTCCATTCCATTCCATTACATTACATTACATTCCAATCCATTCCATTCTACTTGTGTTGTTTCCATTCCATTCCATTCCATTCCATTCCATTCCACTCCATTCCATTCGGTTCCATTCCATTCCATTCCATTCCATTCCATTCCATTCCATTAAATTTTATTCCATTCCATTCCATTCCATTCCTTTCCATTCCATTCCATTCCATTCCATTCCATTACGTTGTACTCGGGTTGATTTCATTCCATTCCATTCCATTCCATTCCATTCCATTCCATTCCATTCCATTCGATTCCATTCCATTCCATTCCATTCCAATCCATTCCGTTCTACTCGGGTTGATTCCATTCCATTCCATTCCATTCCATTCGATTCCATTCCATTCCATTTAAATCCATTCCATTCTACTCGGGTTGATTCCATTCCATTCCATTCCATTCCATTCCATTCCATTCCATTCCATTCCATTCCATTCCATTCCAAACCATTCCATTCAACTCGGGTTGATTCCATTCAATTCCATTCCATTCCATTCCATTCCATTAAATTTTATTCCATTCCATTCCATTCCTTTCCATTCCATTCCATTCCATTCCATTCCATTACATTCTACTCGGGTTGATTTCATTCCATTCCATTCCATTCCATTCCATTCCATTCCATTCCATTCCTTTCGATTCCATACGATTCCATTCCATTCCATTCCATTCCATTCCAATCCATTCCGTTCTACTCGGGTTGATTCCATTCCATTCCATTCCATTCCATTCGATTCCATTCCATTCAATTTCAATCCATTCCATTCTACTCGGGTTGATTCCATTCCATTCCATTCCATTCCATTCCATTCCATTCCATTCCAGTCCATTCCTATCCATTCCATTCTACTCGGGTTGATTCCATTCCGTTCCATTCCATTCCATTCCATTCCATTCCATTCCATTCCTTTCGATTCCATTCCATTCCATTCCATTCCATTCCATTCCATTCCATTCCATTCCATTCCATTCTATTGCATTCCATTCCATTCCATTCCATTCCGTTCTACTCGGGTTGATTCCAATCTATTCCATTCCATTCCATTCCGTTACATTCCATTCCATTCCATTCCATTCCATTCCATTCCGTTCCATTCCATTCCATTCCATTCCAGTCCATTCCAATCCATTCCATTCTACTCGGGTTGATTCCATTCCATTCCATTCCATTCCATTCCATTCCATTATATTCCATTCCAATCCATTCCATTCTACTCGGGTTGATTCCATTCCATTCCATTCCATTCCATTCCATTCCATTCCATTCCATTCCATTCCATTCCATTCTATTCCATTCCTTTCCATTCCATTAAATTTTATTCCATTCCATTCCATTCCATTCCTTTCCTTTCAATTCCATTCCATTCCATTCCATTCCATTCCATTCGATTCCATTTCATTCCATTCCATTCCAATCCATTCCGTTCTACTCGGGTTGATTCCATTCCATTCCATTCCATTCCATTCCATTCCATTCCATTCGATTCCATTCGATTCCATTCCATTCCATTCCTTTAAATTCCCTTCCATTCCATTCCATTCCATTAAATTCCATTCCATTCCATTCCATTCCATTCCGTTCTACTCGGGTTGATTCCATTTCATTCCATTCCATTCCATTCCATTCCATTCCATTCCATTCCATTCCATTCCATTCCATTCCATTCCATTCCATTCGATTCCATTCCATTCCATTCCATTCCAATCCATTCCATTCTACTCGGGTTGATTCCATTCCATTCCATTCCATTCCATTCCATTCCATTCCATTCCATTCCATTCCATTCCATTCCATTCAATTCCATTCCATTCCATTCCATTCGATTCCATTCCATTCCATTCCAATCCATTCCATTCTACTCGGGTTGATTTGATTCCATTCCATTCCATTCCAGTCCAGTCCAGTCCATTCCAATCCATTCCATTCTACTCGGGTTGATTCCATTCCATTCCATTCCATTCCATTCCATTCCATTCCATTCCAATCCATTCCATTCTACTCGGGTTGATTCCATTCCATTCCATTCCATTCTATTCCACTCCATTCCATTTCATTCCATTCCATTCCATTCCATTCCATTCCATTCCAATCCATTCCATTCTACTCGGGTTGATTTGATTAAATTCCATTCCATTCCATTCCATTCCATTCCATTCCATTCCAGTCCATTCCTATCCATTCCATTCTACTCGGCTTGATTTGATTCCATTCCATTCCATTCCATTCCATTCCATTCCAGTCCATTCCAATCCATTCCATTCTTCTCGGGTTGATTCCATTCCATTCCATTCCATTCCATTCCATTCCATTCCAATCCATTCCATTCTACTCGGGTTGATTTGATTAAATTCCATTCCATTCCATTCCATTCCATTCCATTCCATTCCAGTCCATTCCTATCCATTCCATTCTACTCGGCTTGATTTGATTCCATTCCATTCCATTCCATTCCATTCCATTCCAGTCCATTCCAATCCATTCCATTCTTCTCGGGTTGATTCCATTCCATTCCATTCCATTCCATTCCATTCCATTCCATTCCGTTCTACTCTGGTTGAATTCATTCCTTTCCATTGCATTCCATTCCATTCCATTCCATTCTATGCCATTCGATTCCATTCCATTCCATTTCAATCCATTCCGTTCTACTCGGGTTGATTCCATTCCATTCCATTCCATTCCATTCCATTCCATTCCATTCCAGTCCATTCCAATCCATTCCATTCTACTCGGTTTGATTCCATTCGATTCCATTCCATTCCATTGGATTCCATTCCATTCCATTCCATTCCATTCCGTTCCATTCGATTCGATTCCATTCCATTCCAATCCATTCCATTCCATTCCATTCCATTCCATTCCATTCCTTTCCATTCCATTGGATTCCATTCCATTCCATTCCATTCCATTCCATTCCATTCCATTCCATTCCATTCCAATCCATTCCATTCTACTCGGGTTGATTCCATTCCATTCCATTCCATTCCATTCCATTCCATTCCATTCCATTCCAATCCAATCCATTCCATTCAACTCGGGTTGATTCCATTCAATTCCATTCCATTCCATTCCATTCCATTCCATTCTATTAAATTTTATTCCATTCCATTCCATTCCATTCCTTTCCATTCCATTCCATTCCATTACGTTCTACTCGGGTTGATTTCATTCCATTCCATTCCATTACATTCCATTCCATTCCATTCCATTCCATTCCATTCCATTCCATTCCTTTCGACTCCATACGATTCCATTCCATTCCTTTCCATTCCAATCCATTCCGTTCTACTCGGGTTGATTCCATTCCATTCCATTCCATTCCATTTGATTCCATTCCATTCCATTTCAATCCATTCCATTCTACTCGGGTTGATTCCATTCCATTCCATTCCATTCCATTCCATTCAATTCCATTCCATTCCATTCCAGTCCATTCCAATCCATTCCATTCTACTCGGGTTGATTTGATTCCATTCCATTCCATTCCATTCCATTCCATTCCATTCCATTCCATTCCATTCCTTTCGATTCCATTCCATTCCATTCCATTCCATTCCATTCCATTCCATTCCATTCCATTCCATTCCATTCTATTGCATTCCATTCCTTTCCATTCCATTCCGTTCTACTCGGGTTGATTCCAATCTATTCCATTCCATTCTATTCCGTTACATTCCATTCCATTCCATTCCATTTCATTCCGTTCCATTTCATTCCATTCCATTCCAGTCCATTCCAATCCATTCCATTCTACTCGGTTTGATTCCATTCGATTCCATTCCATTCCATTGGATTCCATTCCATTCCATTCCATTCCATTCCGTTCCATTCGATTCGATTCCATTCCATTCCAATCCATTCCATTCCATTCCATTCCATTCCTTTCCATTCCATTGGATTCCATTCCATTCCATTCCATTCCATTCCATTCCATTCCTTTCCATTCCATTCCATTCCATTCCGTTCTACTCGGGTTGATTCCATTCTATTCCATTCCATTCCATTCGATTCCATTCGATTCCATTCGATTCCATTCCATTCCATTCCATTAAATTTCATTCCATTCCATTCCATTCCATTCCATTCCATTCCATTCCATTCCATTCCGTTCGATTCCATTCCATTCCGTTCCATTCCAATCCATTCCATTCTACTCGGGTTGATTCCATTCCATTCCATTCCATTCCATTCCATTCCATTCCAATCCATTCCATTCTACTCGGGTTGATTCCATTCCATTCCATTCCATTCCATTCCAATCCAATCCAATCCATTCAACTCGGGTTGATTCCATTCAATTCCATTCCATTCCATTCCATTCCATTCCATTCTATTAAATTTTATTCCATTCCATTCCATTCCATTCCTTTCCATTCCATTCCATTCCATTACGTTCTACTGGGGTTGATTTCATTCCATTCCATTCCATTCCATTCCATTCCATTCCATTCCATTCCATTCCTTTCGAATCCATACGATTCCATTCCATTACATTCCATTCCAATCCATTCCGTTCTACTCGGGTTGATTCCATTCCATTCCATTCCATTCCATTTGATTCCATTCCATTCCATTTCAATCCATTCCATTCTACTCGGGTTGATTCCATTCCATTCCATTCCATTCCATTCCATTCAATTCCATTCCATTCCATTCCAGTCCATTCCAATCCATTCCATTCTACACGGGTTGTTTCCATTCCATTCCATTCCATTCCATTCCATTCCATTCCATTCCATTCCATTCCATTCCATTCCATTCCTTTCGATTCCATTCCATTCCATTCCATTCCATTCCATTCCATTCTATTGCATTCCATTCCTTTCCATTCCATTCCGTTCTACTCGGGTTGATTCCAATCTATTCCATTCCATTCTATTCCGTTACATTCCATTCCATTCCATTCCATTTCATTCCGTTCCATTCCATTCCATTCCATTCCAGTCCATTCCAATCCATTCCATTCTACTCGGGTTGATTCCATTCCATTCCATTCCGTTACATTACATTCCATTCCAATCCATTCCATTCTACTTGGGTTGATACCATTCCATTCCATTCCATTCCATTCCATTCCATTCCATTCCATTCCATTCCATTCCATTCCATTCCATTCCATTCCATTAAATTTTTTTCCATTCCATTCCATTCCATTCCTTTCCTTTCCATTCCATTCCATTCCATTCCATTACGTTCTACTCGGGTTGATTTCATTCCATTCCATTCCATTCCATTCCATTCCATTCCATTCCATTCCATTCCATTCCATTCCAATCCATTCCGTTCTACTCGGGTTGATTCCATTCCATTCCATTCCATTCCATTCCATTCCATTCCATTCCATTTCAATCCATTCCATTCTACTCGGGTTGATTCCATTCCATTCCATTCCATTCCATTCCATTCCATTCCATTCCATTCCATTCCATTCCATTCCATTCCATTCCATTCCATTCCATTCCATTCCATTCGATTCCATTCCATTCCATTCCATTCCATTCCATTCCATTCGATTCTATTCGATTCCATTCCATTCCTTTCCATTAAATTCCATTCCATTCCATTCCATTCCATTCCATTCCATTCCGTTCCATTCCATTCCGTTCTACTCGGGTTGATTCCATTCCATTAAATTCCATTCCATTCCATTCCATTCCATTCCATTCCATTACATTCGATTCCATTCGATTCCATTCCATTCCATTCCATTCCAATCCATTCCATTCTACTCGGGTTGATTCCATTCCATTCCATTCCATTCCATTCCATTCCATTCCATTCCATTCCATTCCTTTCAATTCCAATCCATTCCATTCCATTCGATTCCATTCCATTCCATTCCAATCCATTCCATTCTACTCGGGTTGATTTGATTCCATTCCATTCCATTCCAGTCCATTCCAATCCATTCCATTCTACTCGGGTTGATTCCATTCCATTCCATTCCATTCCATTCCATTCCATTCCATTCCATTCCATTCCAATCCTTTCCATTCTACTCGGGTTGATTCCATTCCATTCCATTCAATTCTATTCCACTCCATTCCATTTCATTCCATTCCATTCCATTCCATTCCATTCCATTCCATTCCAATCCATTCCATTCTACTCGGGTTGATTTGATTCCATTCCATTCCATTCCATTCCATTCCAGTCCATTCCAATCCATTCCATTCTACTCGGGTTGATTCCATTCCATTCCATTCCATTCCATTCCATTCCATTCCATTCCGTTCCGTTCCTTTCTACTCCGGTTGACTCCATTGAGTTCCGTTCCGTTCCGTTACGTCCCGTCCCGTCCCTTCCCATCCCGTCCCATCCCGTCCCGTCCCGTGCCGTTGTAGTCGGGTTGATTACATTCCATTACGTTCCGTTCCTTTCCGTTCCGTTCCATTCCGTTCCACGCGGGATGATGCAATTCCATTCTATTACACTGAATTCCATTCCATTCCATTCCATTCCATTCTACTCGGATTGATTCCATTCCATTCAATTCCATTCCAGTCCATTCCAACCCATTCCATTCTACTCAGGTTGATTCCATTCCATTAATTTCCATTCCATTCCATTCCATTCCGTTCCATTCCATTCCATTCCATTCCATTCGATTCCATTCCATTCCATTCCATTCCATTCCATTCCATTAAATTTTATTCCATTCCATTCCATTCCAATCCTTTCCTTTCCATTCCATTCAATTCCATTCCATTACGTTCTACTCGTTTTGATTTCATTCCATTCCATTCCATTCCATTCCAATCCATTCCATTCCTTTCCATTCCATTCCAATCCATTCCATTCTACTCGGGTTGTTTCCATTCCATTCCATTCCATTCCATTGGATTCCATTCCATTCCATTTAAATCCATTCCATTCTACTCGGGTTGATTCCATTCCATTCCATTCCATTCCATTCCATTCCATTCCATTCCATTCCATTCCATTCCATTCCATTCCATTCCATTCCATTCCATTCCATTCCATTCCATTCCATTCCTGTCCATTCCAATCCATTCCATTCTACTCGGGTTGATTCCATTCCATTCCATTCCATTCCATTCCATTCCATTCCATTCCATTCCATTCCATTCCATTTGATTCCATTCCATTCCATTCCATTCCATTCCATTCCATTCCAATCCATTGCATTCTTCTCGGGTTGATTCCATTCCATTCCATTCCATTCCATTCCATTCCATTCCATTCCATTCCATTCCATTTGATTCCATTCCATTCGATTCCAGTCCATTCCATTCCATTAAATTCCATTCCATTCCACTCCATTCCATTCCATTCCATTCCATTCCATTCCATTCCATTCCATTCCATTCCATTCCATTCCATTCCATTCCATTCTACTCTGGTTGATTCCATTCCATTCCATTCCATTCCATTCCATTCCATTCCATTCCATTCCATTCCAATCCATTCCATTGTACTAGGGTAGGTTCCAATCCATTCCATTCCATTCCATTCCATTCCATTCCGTTCCGTTCCATTCCATTCCATTCCATTCCAGTCCATTGATATCCATTCCATTCTACTCGGGTTGATTCCATTCCATTCCATTCCATTCCATACCATTCCATTCCATTCCATTCCATTCCATTCCAATCCATTCCATTCTACTCGGGTTGATTCCATTCCATTCCATTCCATTCCATTCCATTCCATTCCATTCCATTCCATACCATTCCATTCCATTCCATTCCATTCCATACCATTCATTTCCATTCCATTCCATTCCATTCCATTCCATTCCATTCCATTCCATTTGATTCCATTGCATTCCATTCCATTCGATTCCATTCCATTCCAGTACATTCCATTATATTCCATTCCTTTCCATTCCATTCCATTCCATTCCATTCCATTCCTTTCTACTCGGGTTGATTCCATTCTATTCCATTCCATTCCATTCGATTCCATTCGATTCCATTCCATTCCATTCCATTAAATTCCATTCCATTCCATTCCATTCCATTCCATTCCATTCCATTCCATTCCAGTCCATTCCAATCCATTCCATTCTACTCGGGTTGATTCCATTCCATTCCATTCCATTCCATTCCATTCCATTCCATTCCATTGCATTCCATTCCAATCCATTCCATTCTACTCGGGTTGATTCCATTCCATTCCATTCCATTCCATTCCATTCCATTCGATTCCATTCCATTCCATTCGATTCCATTCCATTCCATTCCATTCCATTCCATTCCATTCCATTCCATTCCAATCCATTCCATTCTACTCGGGTTGATTCCATTCCATTCCATTCCATTGCATTCCATTCCATTCCATTCCATTCCATTCCTGTCCATTCCAATCCATTCCATTCTACTCGGGTTGATTCCATTCCATTCCATTCCATTCCATTCCATTCCATTCCATTCCATTCCATTCCATTCCATTCCATTCCATTCCATTCCATTCCATTCCATTCTATTCCATTCCATTCCATTCCATTCGATTCCATTCGATTCCATTCCATTCCTTTCCATTAAATTCCATTCCATTCCATTCCATTCCATTCCATTCCATTCCATTCCATTCCATTCCATTCCATTCCGTTCTACTCGGGTTGATTCCATTCCTTTCCATTCCATTCCATTCCATTCCATTCCATTCCATTCCATTCCATTCCATTCCATTCCAGTCCACTCCAATCCATTCCATTCTACTCGGGTTGATTCCATTCCATTCCATTCCATTCCATTCCATTCCATTCCATTCCATTCCATTCCATTCCATTCCATTCCATTCCATTCTGTTCCGTTCCATTCCATTCGATTCCATTCCATTCCAATCCAATCCATTCCATTCTACTCGTGTTGATTTCATTCCATTCCATTCCATTCCGTTCCTTTCTACTCGGGTTGACTCCATTGAGTTCCGTTCCGTTCTGTTCCGTCCCGTCCCGTCCCGTCCCATCCCGTCCCGTCCCGTCCCGTCCCGTGCCATTGTACTCGGGTTGATTCCATTCCATTCCGTTCCGTTCCTTTCCGTTCCGTTCCATTCCGTTCCACACGGGTTGATTCAATTCCATTCTATTCTATTCCATTCCATTCCATTCCATTCCATTCCATTCCATTCGGGTTGATTCCATGACGTTCCGTTCCGTTCCATTCCGTCCCACCCCGACCCGTCCCGTACCGTCCCGTCCCGTCCCATCCCGTTCCGATCTGCTCGGGTTGATTCCGTTCCATTCCGTTCCATTCCTTTCCGTTCCGTTCCATTCCGTTCCACGCGGGTTGATGCAATTCCATTCTATTACATTGAATTCCATTCCATTCCATTCCATTGCATTCTACTCGGATTGATTCCATTCCATTCCATTCCATTCCAGTCCATTCCAATCCATTCCATTCTACTCAGGTTGATTCCATTCCATTCCTTTCCATTCCATTCCATTCCATTCCTTTCCATTCCATTCCATTCCATTCCATTCCACTAAATTTTATTCCATTCCATTCCATTCCAATCCATTGCATTCTTCTCGGGTTGATTCCATTCCATTCCATTCCATTCCATTCCATTCCATTCCATTCCATTCCATTTGATTCCATTCCATTCGATTCCAGTCCATTCCATTCCATTAAATTCCATTCCATTCCACTCCATTCCATTCCATTCCATTCCATTCCATTCCATTCCATTCCATTCCATTCCATTCCATTCCATTCCATTCCATTCCAATCCATTCCATTCTACTCGGGTTGATTCCATTCCATTCCATTCCATTGCATTCCATTCCATTCCATTCCATTCCATTCCTGTCCATTCCAATCCATTCCATTCTACTCGGGTTGATTCCATTCCATTCCATTCCATTCCATTCCATTCCATTCCATTCCATTCCATTCCATTCCATTCCAATCCATTGCATTCTTCTCGGGTTGATTCCATTCCATTCCATTCCATTCCATTCCATTCCATTCCATTCCATTCCGTTTGATTCCATTCCATTCGATTCCAATCCATTCCATTCCATTAAATTCCATTCCATTCCACTCCATTCCATTCCATTCCATTCCATTCCATTCCATTCCATTCCGTTCTACTCGGGTTGATTCCATTCCATTCCATTCCATTGCATTCCTTTCCATTCCATTCCATTCCATTCCATTCCAATCCATTCCATTCTACTAGGGTAGGTTCCATTCCATTCCATTCCATTCCATTCCATTCCGTTCCGTTCCATTCCATTCCATTCCATTCCAGTCCATTGCCATCCATTCCATTCTACTCGGGTTGATTCCATTCCATTCCATTCCATTCCATACCATTCCATTCCATTCCATTCCATTCCATTCCAATCCATTCCATTCTACTCGGGTTGATTCCATTCCATTCCATTCCATTCCATTCCATTCCATTCCATTCCATTCCATTCCATTCCATTCCATACCATTCCTTTCCATTCCATTCCATTCCATTCCATTCCATTCCATTCCATTCCATTTGATTCCATTGCATTCCATTCCATTCGATTCCATTCCATTCCATTACATTCCATTATATTCCATTCCTTTCCATTCCATTCCATTCCATTCCATTCCATTCCTTTCTACTCGGGTTGATTCCATTCTATTCCATTCCATTCCATTCCATTCCATTCGATTCCATTCAATTCCATTCCATTAAATTCCATTCCATTCCATTCCATTCCATTCCATTCCAGTCCATTCCAATCCATTCCATTCTACTCGGGTTGATTCCATTCCATTCCATTCCATTCCATTCCATTCCATTCCATTCCATTCCATTCCATTCCAATCCATTCCATTCTACTCGGGTTGATTCCATTCCATTCCATTCCATTCCATTCCATTCCATTCCGTTCCATTCCATTCCATTCCATTCCATTCCATTCCATTCCATTCCATTCCATTCCATTCCGTTCTACTTGGGTTGATTCCATTCCATTCCATTCCATTCCATTCCATTCCATTCCATTCCATTCCATTCGATTCCATTCGATTCGATTCCATTCCATTCCATGCCAATCCATTCCATTCTACTCGGGTAGATTCCATTCCATTCCATTCCATTCCATTCCATTCCATTCCATTCCATTCCATTCCAATCCATTCCATTCTACTCGGGTTGAATCCAGTCCATTCCATTCCTCTCCATTCCATTCCATTCCATTACATTCCATTCCATTCCATTCCATTTCAATCCATTCCATTCTACTCAGGTTGATTCCATTCCATTCCTTTCCATTCCATTCCATTCCATTCCATTCCATTCCATTCCATTCCATTCCATTTCATTAAATTTTATTCCATTCCATTCCATTCCAATCCTTTCCTTTCCATTCCATTCAATTCCAATCCATTCCGTTCTACTCGGGTTGATTCCATTCCATTCCATTCCATTCCATTCGATTCCATTCCATTCCATTTCAATCCATTCCATTCTACTCGGGTTGATTCCATTCCATTCCATTCCATTCCATTCCATTCCATTCCATTCCATTCCATTCCATTCCATTCCATTCCATTCCATTCTATTCCATTCCATTCCATTCCATTCGATTCCATTCCATTCCATTCCATTCCTTTCCATTAAATTCCATTCCATTCCATTCCATTCCATTCCATTCCATTCCATTCCATTCCATTCCATTCCATTCCGTTCTACTCGGGTTGATTCCATTCCTTTCCATTCCATTCCATTCCATTCCATTCCATTCCATTCCATTCCATTCCATTCCATTCGATTCCATTCCATTCCAGTCCACTCCAATCCATTCCATTCTACTCGGGTTGATTCCATTCCATTCCATTCCATTCCATTCCATTCCATTCCATTCCATTCCATTCCATTCCATTCCATTCCATTCTGTTCCGTTCCATTCCATTCGATTCCATTCCATTCCAATCCAATCCATTCCATTCTACTCGTGTTGATTTCATTCCATTCCATTCCATTCCGTTCCTTTCTACTCGGGTTGACTCCATTGAGTTCCGTTCCGTTCTGTTCCGTCCCGTCCCGTCCCGTCCCATCCCGTCCCGTCCCGTCCCGTCCCGTGCCATTGTACTCGGGTTGATTCCATTCCATTCCGTTCCGTTCCTTTCCGTTCCGTTCCATTCCGTTCCACACGGGTTGATTCAATTCCATTCTATTCTATTCCATTCCATTCCATTCCATTCCATTCCATTCCATTCCATTCGGGTTGATTCCATGCCGTTCCGTTCCGTTCCATTCCGTCCCACCCCGACCCGTCCCGTACCGTCCCGTCCCGTCCCATCCCGTTCCGATCTGCTCGGGTTGATTCCGTTCCATTCCGTTCCATTCCTTTCCGTGCCGTTCCATTCCGTTCCACGCGGGTTGATGCAATTCCATTCTATTACATTGAATTCCATTCCATTCCATTCCATTGCATACTACTCGGATTGATTCCATTCCATTCCATTCCATTCCAGTCCATTCCAATCCATTCCATTCTACTCAGGTTGATTCCATTCCATTCCTTTCCATTCCATTCCATTCCATTCCTTTCCATTCCATTCCATTCCATTCCATTCCACTAAATTTTATTCCATTCCATTCCATTCCATTCCTTTCCTTTCCATTCCATTCCATTCCATTCCATTACGTTCTACTCGGGTTGATTTCATTCCATTCCATTCCATTCCATTCCATTCCATTCCATTCCATTCCATTCCATTCCAATCCATTCCGTTCTACTCGGGTTGATTCCATTCCATTCCATTCCATTCCATTCGATTCCATTCCATTCCATTTCAATCCATTCCATTCTACTCGGGTTGATTCCATTCCATTCCATTCCGTTCTACTCGGGTTGATTCCATTCCATTCCATTCCATTCCATTCCATTCCATTCCATTCCATTCCTTTCCATTCCATTCCATTCCAATCCATTCCATTCTACTCGGGTAGATTCCATTCCATTCCATTCCATTTCATTCCATTCCATTCTATTCCATTCCGTTCCATTCCATTCGATTCCATTCCATTCCAATCCAATCCATTCCATTCTACTCGGGTTCATTTCATTCCATTCCATTCCATTCCGTTCCTTTCTACTCGGGTTGACTCCATTGAGTTCCGTTCCGTTCTGTTCCGTCCCGTCCCGTACCGTCCCATCCCGTCCCGTCCCGTCCCGTCCCGTGCCGTTGTACTCGGGTTGATTCCATTCCATTCCGTTCCGTTCCTTTCCGTTCCGTTCCATTCCGTTCCACGCGGGATGATGCAATTCCATTCTATTACATTGAATTCCATTCCATTCCATTCCATTCCATTCTACTCGGATTGATTCCATTCCATTCAATTCCATTCCAGTCCATTCCAATCCATTCCATTCTACTCAGGTTGATGCCATTCCATTAATTTCCATTCCATTCCATTCCATTCCATTCCATTCCATTCCATTCCATTCCATTTCATTCCATTCCATTCCATTCCATTCCATTCCATTCCATTCCATTAAATTTTATTTCATTCCATTCCATTCCAATCCTTTCCTTTCCATTCCATTCAATTCCATTCCATTACGTTCTACTCGTTTTGATTTCATTCCATTGCATTCCATTCCATTCCATTCCATTCCATTCCATTCCATTCCAATCCATTCCGTTCTACTCGGGTTGATTCCATTCCATTCCATTCCATTCCATTCCATTCCATTCCATTCCATTCCTGTCCATTCCAATCCATTCCATTCTACTCGGGTTGATTCCATTCCATTCCATTCCATTCCATTCCATTCCATTTCATTCCATTCCATTCGATTCCATTCCATTCCATTCCATTCCATTCCATTCCATTCCATTCCATTCCATTCCATTCCAATCCATTCCATTCTACTCGGTTTGATTCCATTCCATTCCATTCCATTCCATTCCATTCCATTCCATTCCATTCCATTTGATTCCATTCCATTCGATTCCAATCCATTCCATTCCATTAAATTCCATTCCATTCCACTCCATTCCGTTCCATTCCATTCCATTCCATTCCATTCCATTCAATTCCGTTCTACTCGGGTTGATTCCATTCCATTCCATTCCATTCCATTCCATTCCATTCCATTCCATTCCATTCCAATCCATTCCATTCTACTAGGGTAGGTTCCATTCCATTCCATTCCATTCCATTCCATTCCATTCCATTCCATTCCGTTCCGTTCCATTCCATTCCATTCCATTCCATTCCATTTGATTCCATTGCATTCCATTCCATTCGATTCCATTCCATTCCATTACATTCCATTATATTCCATTCCTTTCCATTCCATTCCATTCCATTCCATTCCATTCCTTTCTACTCGGGTTGATTCCATTCTATTCCATTCCATTCCATTCCATTCCATTCGATTCCATTCCATTCCATTCCATTAAATTCCATTCCATTCCATTCCATTCCATTCCATTCCAGTCCATTCCAATCCATTCCATTCTACTCGGGTTGATTCCATTCCATTCCATTCCATTCCATTCCATTCCATTCCATTCCATTCCATTCCAATCCATTCCATTCTACTCGGGTTGATTCCATTCCATTCCATTCCATTCCATTCCATTCCATTCCGTTCCATTCCATTCCATTCCATTCCATTCCATTCCATTCCATTCCATTCCATTCCATTCCGTTCTACTTGGGTTGATTCCATTCCATTCCATTCCATTCCATTCCATTCCATTCCATTCCATTCGATTCCATTCGATTCGATTCCATTCCATTCCATGCCAATCCATTCCATTCTACTCGGGTAGATTCCATTCCATTCCATTCCATTCCATTCCATTCCATTCCATTCCATTCCATTCCAATCCATTCCATTCTACTCGGGTTGAATCCAGTCCATTCCATTCCTCTCCATTCCATTCCATTCCATTACATTCCATTCCATTCCATTCCATTTCAATCCATTCCATTCTACTCAGGTTGATTCCATTCCATTCCTTTCCATTCCATTCCATTCCATTCCATTCCATTCCATTCCATTCCATTCCATTCCAATCCATTCCATTCTACTCGGGTTGATTCCATTCCATTCCATTCCATTCCATTCCATTCCATTCCGTTCCATTCCATTCCATTCCATTCCATTCCATTCGATTCCATTCCATTCCATTTCAATCCATTCCATTCTACTCGGGTTGATTCCATTCCATTCCATTCCATTCCATTCCATTCCATTCCATTCCATTCCATTCCATTCCATTCCATTCCATTCCATTCCATTCCATTCCATTCCATTCGATTCCATTCCATTCCATTCCATTCCTTTCCATTAAATTCCATTCCATTCCATTCCATTCCATTCCATTCCATTCCATTCCATTCCATTCCATTCCAGTCCGTTCTACTCGGGTTGATTCCATTCCTTTCCATTCCATTCCATTCCATTCCATTCCATTCCATTCCATTCCATTCCATTCCATTCCATTCCATTCGATTCCATTCCATTCCAGTCCACTCCAATCCATTCCATTCTACTCGGGTTGATTCCATTCCATTCCATTCCATTCCATTCCATTCCATTCCATTCCATTCCATTCCATTCTGTTCCGTTCCATTCCATTCGATTCCATTCCATTCCAATCCAATCCATTCCATTCTACTCGTGTTGATTTCATTCCATTCCATTCCATTCCGTTCCTTTCTACTCGGGTTGACTCCATTGAGTTCCGTTCCGTTCTGTTCCGTCCCGTCCCGTCCCGTCCCATCCCGTCCCGTCCCGTCCCGTCCCGTGCCATTGTACTCGGGTTGATTCCATTCCATTCCGTTCCGTTCCTTTCCGTTCCGTTCCATTCCGTTCCACACGGGTTGATTCAATTCCATTCTATTCTATTCCATTCCATTCCATTCCATTCCATTCCATTCCATTCCATTCGGGTTGATTCCATGCCGTTCCGTTCCGTTCCATTCCGTCCCACCCCGACCCGTCCCGTACCGTCCCGTCCCGTCCCATCCCGTTCCGATCTGCTCGGGTTGATTCCGTTCCATTCCGTTCCATTCCTTTCCGTGCCGTTCCATTCCGTTCCACGCGGGTTGATGCAATTCCATTCTATTACGTTGAATTCCATTCCATTCCATTCCATTGCATACTACTCGGATTGATTCCATTCCATTCCATTCCATTCCAGTCCATTCCAATCCATTCCATTCTACTCAGGTTGATTCCATTCCATTCCTTTCCATTCCATTCCATTCCATTCCTTTCCATTCCATTCCATTCCATTCCATTCCACTAAATTTTATTCCATTCCATTCCATTCCATTCCTTTCCTTTCCATTCCATTCCATTCCATTCCATTACGTTCTACTCGGGTTGATTTCATTCCATTCCATTCCATTCCATTCCATTCCATTCCATTCCATTCCATTCCATTCCAATCCATTCCGTTCTACTCGGGTTGATTCCATTCCATTCCATTCCATTCCATTCGATTCCATTCCATTCCATTTCAATCCATTCCATTCTACTCGGGTTGATTCCATTCCATTCCATTCCGTTCTACTCGGGTTGATTCCATTCCATTCCATTCCATTCCATTCCATTCCATTCCATTCCATTCCATTCCTTTCCATTCCATTCCATTCCAATCCATTCCATTCTACTCGGGTAGATTCCATTCCATTCCATTCCATTTCATTCCATTCCATTCTATTCCATTCCGTTCCATTCCATTCGATTCCATTCCATTCCAATCCAATCCATTCCATTCTACTCGGGTTCATTTCATTCCATTCCATTCCATTCCGTTCCTTTCTACTCGGGTTGACTCCATTGAGTTCCGTTCCGTTCTGTTCCGTCCCGTCCCGTACCGTCCCATCCCGTCCCGTCCCGTCCCGTCCCGTGCCGTTGTACTCGGGTTGATTCCATTCCATTCCGTTCCGTTCCTTTCCGTTCCGTTCCATTCCGTTCCACGCGGGATGATGCAATTCCATTCTATTACATTGAATTCCATTCCATTCCATTCCATTCCATTCTACTCGGATTGATTCCATTCCATTCAATTCCATTCCAGTCCATTCCAATCCATTCCATTCTACTCAGGTTGATGCCATTCCATTAATTTCCATTCCATTCCATTCCATTCCATTCCATTCCATTCCATTCCATTCCATTTCATTCCATTCCATTCCATTCCATTCCATTCCATTCCATTCCATTAAATTTTATTTCATTCCATTCCATTCCAATCCTTTCCTTTCCATTCCATTCAATTCCATTCCATTACGTTCTACTCGTTTTGATTTCATTCCATTGCATTCCATTCCATTCCATTCCATTCCATTCCATTCCATTCCAATCCATTCCGTTCTACTCGGGTTGATTCCATTCCATTCCATTCCATTCCATTCCATTCCATTCCATTCCATTCCTGTCCATTCCAATCCATTCCATTCTACTCGGGTTGATTCCATTCCATTCCATTCCATTCCATTCCATTCCATTTCATTCCATTCCATTCGATTCCATTCCATTCCATTCCATTCCATTCCATTCCATTCCATTCCATTCCATTCCAATCCATTCCATTCTACTCGGTTTGATTCCATTCCATTCCATTCCATTCCATTCCATTCCATTCCATTCCATTCAATTTGATTCCATTCCATTCGATTCCAATCCATTCCATTCCATTAAATTCCATTCCATTCCACTCCATTCCGTTCCATTCCATTCCATTCCATTCCATTCCATTCAATTCCGTTCTACTCGGGTTGATTCCATTCCATTCCATTCCATTCCATTCCATTCCATTCCATTCCATTCCAATCCATTCCATTCTACTAGGGTAGGTTCCATTCCATTCCATTCCATTCCATTCCATTCCATTCCATTCCATTCCGTTCCGTTCCATTCCATTCCATTCCATTCCAGTCCATTGCCATCCATTCCATTCTACTCGGGTTGATTCCATTCCATTCCATTCCATTCCATACCATTCCATTCCATTCCATTACATTCCATTCCAATCCATTCCATTCTACTCGGGTTGATTCCATTCCATTCCATTCCATTCCATTCCATTCCATTCCATTCTATTCGGGTTGATTTGATTCCATTCCGTTCCATTCCATTCCATTCCAGTCCATTCCAATCCATTCCATTCTACTCGGGTTGATTCCATTCCATTCCATTCCATTACATTCCTTTCCATTCCATTCCAATCCATTCCATTCTACTCGGGTTGATTCCATTCCATTCCATTCCATTCTATTCCACTCCATTCCATTTCATTCCATTCCATTCCATTCCATTCCATTCCAATCCATTCCATTCTACTCGGGTTGATTTGATTCCATTCCATTCCATTCCATTCCATTCCATTCCATTCCATTCCATTCCAGTCCATTCCAATCCATTCCATTCTACTCGAGTTGATTTTATTCCATTCCATTCCATTCCATTCCATTCAAGTCCATTCCAATCCATTCCATTCTACTCGGGTTGATTCCATTCCATTCCATTCCATTCCATTCCATTCCATTCCATTCCGTTCCTTTATACTCGGGTTGACTCCATTGAGTTCCGTTCCGTTCCGTTACGTCCCGTCCCGTCCCGTGCCGTTGTACTCGGTTTGATTACATTCCATTACTTTCCGTTCATTTCCGTTCCGTTCCATTCCGTTCCACACGGGATGATTCAATTCCATTCTATTACATTGAATTCCATTTTATTCCATTCCATTCCATTCTACTCGGATTGATTCCATTCCATTCCATTCCATTCCAGTCCACTCCAATCCATTCCATTCTACTCGGGTTGATTCCATTCCATTCCTTTCCATTCCATTCCATTCCATTCCATTCCATTCCATTCCATTCCATTCCATTCCATTCCATTCCATTCCTTTCCATTCCATTCCATTCCATTCCATTGCATTCCATTCTACTCGGGTTGATTCCATTCTATACCATTCCATTCCGTTCGATTCCATTCGATTCCATTCCATTCCATTCCATTAAATTCCATTCCATTCCGTTCCATTCCATTACGTTCTACTCGGGTTGATTTCATTCCATTCCATTCCATTCCATTCCATTCCATTCCATTCCATTCGATTCCATTCCATTCCATTCCATTCCATTCCATTCCATTCCAATCCATTCCGTTCTTCTCGGGTTGATTCCATTCCATTCCATTCCATTCCATTCGATTCCATTCAATTCCATTTCAATCCACTCCATTCTACTCGGGTTGATTCCATTCCATTCCATTCCATTCCATTCCATTCCATTCCATTCCATTCCATTCCATTCCATTCCGTTCTACTCGGGTTGATTCCATTCTATTCCATTCCAGTCCATTCCAATCCATTCCATTCTACTCGGGTTGATTCCATTCCATTCCATTCCATTCCATTCCATTCCAATCCATTCAATTACATTCCATTCCAATCAATTCCTTTCTACTCGGGTTGATTCCATTCCATTCCATTCCATTCCATTCCATTCGATTCCATTCCATTCCAATCCATTGCATTCTACTCGGGTAGATTCCATTCCATTCCATTCCATTCCATTCCATTCCATTCTGTTCCGTTCCATTCCATTCGATTCCATTCCATTCCAATCCAATCCATTCCATTCTACTCGGGTTGATTTCATTCCATTCCATTCCATTCCGTTCCTTTCTACTCGGGTTGACTCCATTGAGTTCCGTTCCGTTCTGTTCCGTCCCGTCCCGTCCCGTCCCATCCCGTCCCGTCCCGTCCCGTCCCGTGCCATTGTACTCGGGTTGATTCCATTCCATTCCGTTCCGTTCCTTTCCATTCCGTTCCCTTCCGTTCCACACGGGTTGATTCAATTCCATTCGATTCTATTCCATTCCATTCCATTCCATTCCATTCCATTCCATTCCATTCCATTCGGGTTGATTCCATGCCGTTCCGTTCCGTTCCATTCCGTCCCACCCCGACCCGTCCCGTACCATCCCGTCCCGACCCATCCCGTTCCAATCTGCTCTGGTTGATTCCGTTCCATTCCGTTCCGTTCCTTTCCGTTCCGTTCCATTCCGTTCCACGCGGGTTGATGCAATTCCATTCTATTACATTGAATTCCATTCCATTCCATTCCATTCCATTCTACTCGGATTGATTCCATTCCATTCCATTCCATTCCAGTCAATTCCAATCCATTCCATTCTACTCAGGTTGATTCCATTCCATTCCTTTCCATTCCATTCCATTCCATTCCATTCCAATCGATTCCATTCGAGTCGATTCCATTCCATTCCATTCCATTCCATTAAATTTTATTCCATTCCATTCCATTCCATTCCATTCCATTCGATTCCATTCCATTCCATTCCATTCCATTCCATTCCATTAAATTTTATTCCATTCCATTCCATTCCATTCCTTTCCTTTCCATTCCATTCCATTCCATTCCATTACGTTCTACTCGGGTTGATTTCATTCCATTCCATTCCATTTCATTCCATTCCATTCCATTCCATTCCAATCCATTCCGTTCTACTCGGGTTGATTCCATTCCATTCCATTCCATTCCATTCCATTCCATTCCATTCCATTCCATCCCATTCCATTTCAATCAATTCCATTCTACTCGGGTTGATTCCATTCCATTCCATTCCATTCTTCTCGGGTTGATTCCATTCCATTCCATTCCTTTCCATTCCATTCAATTCCATTCCATTCCATTCGATTCCATTACATTCCAATCCATTCCATTCCATTCCATTCCAATCCATTCCATTCTACTCGGGTTGATTCCATTCCATTCCATTCCATTCCATTCCATTCCATTCCATTCCATTCCACTCCATTCCATTCCATTCCTTTCCATTCCGTTCTACTCGGGTTGATTCCATTCTATTCCATTCCATTCCATTTAATTCCATTCCATTTCATTTGATTCCATTCGATTCCAATCCATTCCATTCGATTAAATTCCATTCCATTCCATTCCATTCCGTTCCGTTCCATTCCATTCCATTCCATTTCTTTCTACTCGGGTTGATTCCATTCCATTCCATTCCATTCCATTCCATTCCATTCCATTCCTTTCCATTCCATTCCATTCCAATCCATTCCATTCTACTCGGGTAGATTCCATTCCATTCCATTCCATTCCATTCCATTCCATTCCATTCCATTCCATTCCATTCCATTCCATTCGATTCCATTGCATTCCAATCCAATCCTTTCCATTCTACTCGGGTTCATTTCATTCCATTCCATTCCATTCCGTTCCTTTCTACTCGGGTTGACTCCATTAAGTTCCGTTCCGTTCTGTTCCGTCCCGTCCCGTCCCGTCCCATCCCGTCCCGTCCCGTCCCGTCCCGTGCCGTTGTACTCGGGTTGATTCCATTCCAGTCCGTTCCGTTCCTTTCCGTTCCGTTCCATTCCGTTCCACACGGGTTGACGCAATTCCATTCTATTCTATTCTATTCCATTCCATTCCATTCCGTTCCGTTCCATTCCGTTCCATTCCATTCCAGTCCATTGCCATCCATTCCATTCTACTCGGGTTGATTCCATTCCATTCCATTCCATTCCATACCATTCCATTCCATTCCACTACATTCCATTACAATCCATTCCATTCTACTCGGGTTGATTCCATTCCATTCCATTCCATTCCATTCTATTCCATTCCATTCCATTCCATACCATTCCTTTCCATTCCATTCCATTCCATTCCATTCCATTCCATTCCATTCCATTCCATTCCATTCCATTCCATTCTATTCCATTCCATTCAATTCCATTGCATTCGATTCCATTCGATTCCATTCCATTCCTTTCCATTAAATTCCATTCCATTCCATTCCATTCCATTCCATTCCATTCCATTCCGTTCTACTCGGGTTGATTCCATTCCATTCCGTTCCATTCTATTCCATTCCATTAAATTCCATTCCATTCCATTCCATTCGATTCCATTCGATTCCATTCCATTCCATTCCATTCCAATCCATTCCATTCTACTCGGGTTGATTCCATTCCATTCCATTCCATTCCATTCCATTCCATTCCATTCAATTCCAATCCATTCCATTCCATTCGATTCCATTCCATTCCATTCCAATCCATTCCATTCTACTCGGGTTGATTTGATTCCATTCCATTCCATTCCATTCCATTCCAGTCCATTCCAATCCATTCCATTCTACTCGGGTTGATTCCATTCCATTCCATTCCATTCCATTCCATTCCATTCCATTCCATTCCATTCCAATCCATTCCATTCTACTCGGGTTGATTCCATTCCATTCCATTCCATTCTATTCCACTCCATTCCATTTCATTCCATTCCATTCCATTCCATTCCATTCCATTCCATTCCATTCCGTTCCATTCCATTCGATTCCATTCCATTCCAATCCAATCCATTCCATTCTACTCGGGTTCATTTCATTCCATTCCATTCCATTCCGTTCCTTTCTACTCGGGTTGACTCCATTGAGTTCCGTTCTGTTCTGTTCCGTCCCGTCCCGTTCCGTCCCATCCCGTCCCGTCCCGTCCCGTCCCGTGCCGTTGTACTCGGGTTGATTCCATTCCATTCCGTTCCGTTCCTTTCCGTTCCGTTCCATTCCGTTCCACACGGGTTGACTCAATTCCATTCTATTCTATTCTATTCAATTCCATTCCATTCCATTCCATTCCACTCGGGTTGATTCCATGCCGTTCCGTTCCGTTCCATTCCGTCCCACCCCGACCCGTCCCGTACCGTCCCGTCCCGTCCCATCCCGTTCCGTTCTGCTCGGGTTGATTCCGTTGAATTCCGTTCCGTTCCTTTCCTTTCCGTTCCATTCCGTTCCACGCGGGATGATGCAATTCCATTCTATTACATTGAATTCCATTCCATTCCATTCCATTCCATTCTACTCGGATTGATTCCATTCCATTCAATTCCATTCCAGTCCATTCCAATCCATTCCATTCTACTCAGGTTGATTCCATTCCATTAATTTCCATTCCATTCCATTCCATTCCTTTCCATTCCATTCCATTCCATTCCATTCCATTTCATTCCATTTCATTCCATTCCATTCCATTCCATTCCATTCCATTCCATTCCATTCCATTCCAATAAATTTTATTCCTTTCCATTCCATTCCAATCCTTTCCTTTCCATTCCATTCAATTCCATTCCATTACGTTCTACTCGTTTTGATTTCATTCCATTCCATTCCATTCCATTCCATTCCATTCCATTCCATTCCATTCCATTCCAATCCATTCCGTTCTACTCGGGTTGATTCCATTCCATTCCATTCCATTCCATTCCATTCCATTCCTGTCCATTCCAATCCATTCCATTCTACTCGGGTTGATTCCATTCCATTCCATTCCATTCCATTCCATTCCATTCCATTCCATTCGATTCCATTCCATTCCATTCCATTCCATTCCATTCCATTCCATTCCATTCCATTCCATTGCATTCCATTCCATTCCATTCCATTCCATTCCAATCCATTCCATTCTACTCGGTTTGATTCCATTCCATTCCATTCCATTCCATTCCATTCCATTCCATTCCATTCCATTTGATTCCATTCCATTCGATTCCAATCCATTCCATTCCATTAAATTCCATTCCATTCCACTCCATTCCATTCCATTCCATTCCATTCCATTCCATTCCATTCCATTCCATTCCATTCCGTTCTACTCGGGTTGATTCCAATCCATTCCATTCCATTCCATTCCATTCCATTCCATTCCTTTCCATTCCAATCCATTCCATTCTACTAGGGTAGGTTCCATTCCATTCCATTCCATTCCATTCCATTCCATTCCATTCCATTCCGTTCCGTTCCATTCCATTCCATTCCATTCCAGTCCATTGCCATCCATTCCATTCTACTCGGGTTGATTCCATTCCATTCCATTCCATTCCATTCCATTCCATTCCATTCCATTACATTACATTCCAATCCATTCCATTCTACTCGGGTTGATTCCATTCCATTCCATTCCATTCCATTCCATTCCATTCCATTCCATTCCATACCATTCCTTTCCATTCCATTCCATTCCATTCCATTCCATTCCATTCCATTGCATTCCATTCCATTCCATTCCATTCCATTCCATTCGATTCCATTCCATTCCTTTCCATTAAATTCCATTCCATTCCATTCCATTCCATTCCATTCCATTCCATTCCGTTCTACACGGGTTGATTCCATTCCATTCCATTCCATTCCATTCCATTCCATTCCATTCCATTCCATTCCATTCCATTCCATTCCATTCGATTCCATTCCATTCCATTCCATTCCAATCCATTCCATTCTACTCGGGTTGATTCCATTCCATTCCATTCCATTCCATTCCATTCCATTCCATTCCATTCCATTCCATTCCATTCCATTCAATTCCAATCCATTCCATTCCATTCGATTCCATTCCATTCCATTCCAATCCATTCCATTCTACTCGGGTTGATTTGATTCCATTCCATTCCATTCCATTCCATTCCAGTCCATTCCAATCCATTCCATTCTACTCGGGTTGATTCCATTCCATTCCATTCCATTCCATTCCATTCCATTCCATTCCAATCCATTCCATTCTACTCGGGTTGATTCCATTCCATTCCATTCCATTCTATTCCACTCCATTCCATTTCATTCCATTCCATTCCATTCCATTCCATTCCAATCCATTCCATTCTACTCGGGTTGATTTGATTCCATTCCATTCCATTCCATTCCATTCCATTCCATTCCATTCCATTGCAGTCCATTCCAATCCATTCCATTCTACTCGGGTTGATTTGATTCCATTCCATTAAATTCCATTCCATTCCAGTCCATTCCAATCCATTCCATTCTACTCGGGTTGATTCCATTCCATTCCATTCCATTCCATTCCATTCCATTCCGTTCCTTTCTACTCGGGTTGACTCCATTGAGTTCCGTTCCGTTCCGTTACGTCCCGTCCCGTCCCGTCCCGTCCCATTCCGTCCCGTCCCGTCCCGTGCCGTTGTACTCGGGTTGATTACGTTCCATTACGTTCCGTTCATTTCCGTTCCGTTCCATTCCGTTCCACACGGGTTGATTCAATTCCATTCTATTACATTGAATTCCATTTTATTCCATTCCATTCCATTCTACTCGGATTGATTCCATTCCATTCCATTCCATTCCAGTCCACTCCAATCCAATCCATTCTACTCGGGTTGATTCCATTCCATTCCTTTCCATTCCATTCCATTCCATTCCATTCCATTCCATTCCATTCCATTCATTTCCATTCCTTTCCATTCCATTCCATTCCATTGCATTCCATTCCGTTCTACTCGGGTTGATTCCATTCTATTCCATTCCATTCCATTCGATTCCATTCGATTCCATTCCATTCCATTCCATTCCATTCTATTCCATTCCATTCCATTCCAATCCATTCCGTTCTACTCGGGTTGATTCCATTCCATTCCATTCCATTCCATTCCATTCCATTCAATTCCATTTCAATCCACTCCATTCTACTCGGGTTGATTCCATTCCATTCCATTCCATTCCATTCTATTCCATTCCATTCCATTCCATTCCATTCCATTCCATTCCGTTCTACTCGGGTTGATTCCGTTCTATTCCATTCCAGTCCATTCCAATCCATTCCATTCTACTCGGGTTGATTCCATTCCATTCCATTCCATTCCATTCCATTCCATTCCATTCCATTCAATTACATTCCATTCCAATCCATTCCTTTCTACTCGGGTTGATTCCATTCCTTTCCATTCCATTATATTCCATTCCATTCCATTCCATTCCATTCGATTCCATTCCATTCCAATCCATTCCATTCTACTCGGGTAGATTCCATTCCATTCCATTCCATTCCATTCCATTCCATTCCATTCCATTCTGTTCCGTTCCATTCCATTCGATTCCATTCCATTCCAATCCAATCCATTCCATTCTACTCGGGTTGATTTCATTCCATTCCATTCCATTCCGTTCCTTTCTACTCGGGTTGACTCCATTGAGTTCCGTTCCGTTCTGTTCCGTCCCGTCCCGTCCCGTCCCATCCCGTCCCGTCCCGTCCCGTCCCGTGCCATTGTACTCGGGTTGATTCCATTCCATTCCGTTCCGTTCCTTTCCGTTCCGTTCCATTCCGTTCCACACGGGTTGATTCAATTCCATTCGATTCTATTCCATTCCATTCCATTGCATTCCATTCCATTCCATTCCATTCGGGTTGATTCCATGCCGTTCCGTTCCGTTCCATTCCGTCCCACCCCGACCCGTCCCGTACCGTCCCGTCCCGTCCCATCCCGTTCCGATCTGCTCGGGTTGATTCCGTTCCATTCCGTTCCGTTCCTTTCCATTCCGTTCCATTCCGTTCCACGCGGGTTGATGCAATTCCATTCTATTACATTGAATTCCATTCCATTCCATTCCATTCCATTCTACTCGGATTGATTCCATTCCATTCCATTCCATTCCAGTCAATTCCAATCCATTCCATTCTACTCAGGTCGATTCCATTCCATTCATTTCCATTCCATTCCATTCCATTCCATTCCATTCCAATCGATTCCATTCGATTCCATTCCATTCCATTCCATTCCATTCCTTTAAATTTTATTCCATTCCATTCCATTCCATTCCATTCGATTCGATTCCATTCCATTCCATTTCATTCCATTCCATTAAATTTTATTCCATTCCATTCCATTCCATTCCTTTCCTTTCCATTCCATTCCATTCCATTCCATTCCATTCCATTCCATTCCATTCCATTCCGTTCCATTCCATTCCATTCCATTCCGTTCTACTCGGGTTGATTCCATTCCATTCCATTCCATTCCATTCCATTCCATTCCTTTCCTTTCCATTCCATTCCATTCCAATCCATTCCATTCTACTCGGGTAGATTCCATTCCATTCCATTCCATTCCATTCCGTTCCTTTCTACTCGGGTTGAATCCACTGAGTTCCGTTCCGTTCTGTTCCGTCCCGTCCCGTCCCGTCCCATCCCGTCCCGTCCCGTCCCGTCCCGTGCCATTGTACTCGGGTTGATTCCATTCCATTCCGTTCCGTTCCTTTCCGTTCCGTTCCATTCCGTTCCACCCGGGTTGATTCAATTCCATTCTAGTCTATTCCATTCCATTCCATTCCATTCCATTCCATTCCATTCCATTCCATTCCATTCGGGTTGATTCCATGCCGTTCCGTTCCGTTCCATTCCGTCCCACCCCGACCCGTCCCGTACCGTCCCGTCCCGTCCCATCCCGTTCCGATCTGCTCGGGTTGATTCCGTTCCATTCCGTACCGTTCCTTTCCGTTCCGTTCCATTCCGTTCCACGCGGGTTGATGCAATTCCATTCTATTACATTGAATTCCATTCCATTCCATTCCATTCCATTCTACTCGGATTGATTCCATTCCATTCCATTCCATTCCATTCCATTCCATTCCATTCCATTCCATTCTACTCGGGTTGATTTGATTCCATTCCATTAAATTCCATTCCATTCCAGTCCATTCCAATCCATTCCATTCTACTCGGGTTGATTCCATTCCATTCCATTCCATTCCATTCCATTCCATTCCATTCCATTCCGTTCCTTTCTACTCGGGTTGACTCCATTGAGTTCCGTTCCGTTCCGTTACGTCCCGTCCCGTCCCGTCCCGTCCCGTTCCGTCCCGTCCCGTCCCGTGCCGTTGTACTCGGGTTGATTACATTCCATTACGTTCCGTTCATTTCCGTTCCTTTCCATTCCGTTCCACACGGGTTGATTCAATTCCATTCTATTACATTGAATTCCATTTTATTCCATTCCATTCCATTCTACTCGGATTGATTCCATTCCATTCCATTCCATTCCAGTCCACTCCAATCCAATCCATTCTACTCGGGTTGATTCCATTCCATTCCTTTCCATTCCATTCCATTCCATTCCATTCCATTCCATTCCATTCCATTCCATTCCTTTCCATTCCTTTCCATTCCATTCCATTCCATTGCATTCCATTCCGTTCTACTCGGGTTGATTCCATTCTATTCCATTCCATTCCATTCCATTCCATTCGATTCCATTCCATTCCATTCCATTAAATTCCATTCCATTCCGTTCCATTCCATTACGATCTACTCGGGTTGATTTCATTCCATTCCATTCCATTCCATTCCATTCCATTCGATTCCATTCCATTCTATTCCATTCCATTCCATTACAATCCATTCCGTTCTACTCGGGTTGATTCCATTCCATTCCATTCCATTCCATTCGATTCCATTCAATTCCATTTCAATCCACTCCATTCTACTCGGGTTGATTAAATTCCATTCCATTCCATTCCATTCCATTCCATTCCATTCCATTTCATTCCATTCCATTCCGTTCTACTCGGGTTGATTCCGTTCTATTCCATTCCAGTCCATTCCAATCCATTCCATTCTACTCGGGTTGATTCCATTCCATTCCATTCCATTCCATTCCATTCCATTCCATTCCATTCCATTCAATTACATTCCATTCCAATCCATTCCTTTCTACTCGGGTTGATTCCATTCCATTCCATTCCATTCCATTCCATTCCATTCCATTCCATTCCATTCCATTCCATTCCATTCCATTCCATTCCATTCGATTCCATTCCATTCCAATCCATTCCATTCTACTCGGGTAGATTCCATTCCATTCCATTCCATTCCATTCCATTCCATTCCATTCTGTTCCGTTCCATTCCATTCGATTCCATTCCATTCCAATCCAATCCATTCCATTCTACTCGGGTAGATTCCATTCCATTCCATTCCATTCCATTAAATTTTATTCCATTCCATTCCATTATATTCCTTTCCTTTCCATTCCATTCCATTCCATTCCATTCCATTCCATTCCATTCCATTCCGTTCCATTCCATTCCATTCCATTACGTTCTACTCGGGTTGATTCCATTCCATTCCATTCCATTCCATTCCATTCCATTCCATTCCATTCCATTCCTTTCCTTTCCATTCCATTCCATTCCAATCCATTCCATTCTACTCGGGTAGATTCCATTCCATTCCATTCCATTCCATTCCGTTCCTTTCTACTCGGGTTGACTCCACTGAGTTCCGTTCCGTTCTGTTCCGTCCCGTCCCGTCCCGTCCCATCCCGTCCCGTCCCGTCCCGTCCCGTGCCATTGTACTCGGGTTGATTCCATTCCATTCCGTTCCGTTCCTTTCCGTTCCGTTCCATTCCGTTCCACCCGGGTTGATTCAATTCCATTCTATTCTATTCCATTCCATTCCATTCCATTCCATTCCATTCCATTCCATTCGGGTTGATTCCATGCCGTTCCGTTCCGTTCCATTCCGTCCCACCCCGACCCGTCCCGTACCGTCCCGTCCCGTCCCATCCCGTTCCGATCTGCTCGGGTTGATTCCATTCCATTCCGTTCCGTTCCTTTCCGTTCCGTTCCATTCCGTTCCACCCGGGTTGATTCAATTCCATTCTATTCTATTCCAATCCATTCCATTCCATTCCATTCCAATCCATTCCATTCTACTCGGGTTGATTCCATTCCATTCCATTCCATTCCATTCCATTCCATTCCATTCCATTCCATTCCATTCCATTCCTTTCCATTCCGTTCTACTCGGGTTGATTCCATTCTATTCCATTCCATTCCATTTAATTCCATTCCATTTCATTTGATTCCATTCGATTCCAATCCATTCCATTCGATTAAATTCCATTCCATTCCATTCCATTCCGTTCCGTTCCATTCCATTCCATTCCATTCCTTTCTACTCGGGTTGATTCCATTCCATTCCATTCCATTCCATTCCATTCCATTCCATTCCTTTCCATTCCATTCCATTCCAATCCATTCCATTCTACTCGGGTAGATTCCATTCCATTCCATTCCATTCCATTCCATTCCATTCCATTCCATTCCATTCCATTCCATTCCATTCCATTCCATTCGATTCCATTGCATTCCAATCCAATCCTTTCCATTCTACTCGGGTTCATTTCATTCCAGTCCATTCCATTCCGTTCCTTTCTACTCGGGTTGACTCCATTAAGTTCCGTTCCGTTCTGTTCCGTCCCGTCCCGTCCCGTCCCATCCCGTCCCGTCCCGTCCCGTCCCGTGCCGTTGTACTCGGGTTGATTCCATTCCATTCCGTTCCGTTCCTTTCCGTTCCGTTCCATTCCGTTCCACACGGGTTGACGCAATTCCATTCTATTCTATTCTATTCCATTCCATTCCATTCCGTTCCATTCCATTCCGTTCCATTCCATTCCAGTCCATTGCCATCCATTCCATTCTACTCGGGTTGATTCCATTCCATTCCATTCCATTCCATACCATTCCATTCCATTCCATTACATTCCATTCCAATCCATTCCATTCTACTCGGGTTGATTCCATTCCATTCCATTCCATTCCATTCCATTCCATTCCATTCCATTCCATTCCATACCATTCCTTTCCATTCCATTCCATTCCATTCCATTCCATTCCATTCCATTCCATTCCATTCCATTCCATTCCATTCTATTCCATTCCATTCAATTCCATTGCATTCGATTCCATTCGATTCCATTCCATTCCTTTCCATTAAATTCCATTCCATTCCATTCCATTCCATTCCATTCCATTCCATTCCATTCCGTTCTACTCGGGTTGATTCCATTCCATTCCGTTCCATTCTATTCCATTCCATTAAATTCCATTCCATTCCATTCCATTCGATTCCATTCGATTCCATTCCATTCCATTCCATTCCAATCCATTCCATTCTACTCGGGTTGATTCCATTCCATTCCATTCCATTCCATTCCATTCCATTCCATTCAATTCCAATCCATTCCATTCCATTCGATTCCATTCCATTCCATTCCAATCCATTCCATTCTACTCGGGTTGATTTGATTCCATTCCATTCCATTCCATTCCATTCCAGTCCATTCCAATCCATTCCATTCTACTCGGGTTGATTCCATTCCATTCCATTCCATTCCATTCCATTCCATTCCATTCCATTCCATTCCATTCCAATCCATTCCATTCTACTCGGGTTGATTCCATTCCATTCCATTCCATTCTATTCCACTCCATTCCATTTCATTCCATTCCATTCCATTCCATTCCATTCCATTCCATTCCGTTCCATTCCATTCGATTCCATTCCATTCCAATCCAATCCATTCCATTCTACTCGGGTTCATTTCATTCCATTCCATTCCATTCCGTTCCTTTCTACTCGGGTTGACTCCATTGAGTTCCGTTCCGTTCTGTTCCGTCCCGTCCCGTCCCGTCCCATCCCGTCCCGTCCCGTCCCGTCCCGTGCCGTTGTACTCGGGTTGATTCCATTCCATTCCATTCCGTTCCTTTCCGTTCCGTTCCATTCCGTTCCACACGGGTTGACTCAATTCCATTCTATTCTATTCTATTCCATTCCATTCCATTCCATTCCATTCCACTCGGGTTGATTCCATGCCGTTCCGTTCCGTTCCATTCCGTCCCACCCCGACCCGTCCCGTACCGTCCCGTCCCGTCCCATCCCGTTCCGTTCTGCTCGGGTTGATTCCGTTGAATTCCGTTCCGTTCCTTTCCTTTCCGTTCCATTCCGTTCCACGCGGGATGATGCAATTCCATTCTATTACATTGAATTCCATTCCATTCCATTCCATTCCATTCTACTCGGATTGATTCCATTCCATTCAATTCCACTCCAGTCCATTCCAATCCATTCCATTCTACTCAGGTTGATTCCATTCCATTAATTTCCATTCCATTCCATTCCATTCCATTCCATTCCATTCCATTCCATTCCATTCCATTTCATTCCATTCCATTCCATTCCATTCCATTCCATTCCATTCCATTCCAATAAATTTTATTCCTTTCCATTCCATTCCAATCCTTTCCTTTCCATTCCATTCAATTCCATTCCATTACGTTCTACTCGTTTTGATTTCATTCCATTCCATTCCATTCCATTCCATTCCATTCCATTCCAATCCATTCCGTTCTACTCGGGTTGATTCCATTCCATTCCATTCCATTCCATTCCATTCCATTCCAGTCCATTCCAATCCATTCCATTCTACTCGGGTTGATTCCATTCCATTCCATTCCATTCCATTCCATTCCATTCCATTCCAATCCATTCCATTCTACTCGGGTTGATTCCATTCCATTCCATTCCATTCTATTCCACTCCATTCCATTTCATTCCATTCCATTCCATTCCATTCCATTCCAATCCATTCCATTCTACTCGGGTTGATTTGATTCCATTCCATTCCATTCCATTCCATTCCATTCCATTCCATTCCATTCCATTGCAGTCCATTCCAATCCATTCCATTCTACTCGGGTTGATTTGATTCCATTCCATTAAATTCCATTCCATTCCAGTCCATTCCAATCCATTCCATTCTACTCGGGTTGATTCCATTCCATTCCATTCCATTCCATTCCATTCCATTCCGTTCCTTTCTACTCGGGTTGACTCCATTGAGTTCCGTTCCGTTCCGTTACGTCCCGTCCCGTCCCGTCCCGTCCCGTTCCGTCCCGTCCCGTCCCGTGCCGTTGTACTCGGGTTGATTACATTCCATTACGTTCCGTTCATTTCCGTTCCGTTCCATTCCGTTCCACACGGGTTGATTCAATTCCATTCTATTACATTGAATTCCATTTTATTCCATTCCATTCCATTCTACTCGGATTGATTCCATTCCATTCCATTCCATTCCAGTCCACTCCAATCCAATCCATTCTACTCGGGTTGATTCCATTCCATTCCTTTCCATTCCATTCCATTCCATTCCATTCCATTCCATTCCATTCCATTCATTTCCATTCCTTTCCATTCCATTCCATTCCATTGCATTCCATTCCGTTCTACTCGGGTTGATTCCATTCTATTCCATTCCATTCCATTCGATTCCATTCGATTCCATTCCATTCCATTCCATTAAATTCCATTCCATTCCGTTCCATTCCATTACGTTCTACTCGGGTTGATTTCATTCCATTCCATTCCATTCCATTCCATTCCATTCCATTCCATTCCATTCCATTCCATTCCATTCCATTCCATTCTATTCCATTCCATTCCATTCCAATCCATTCCGTTCTACTCGGGTTGATTCCATTCCATTCCATTCCATTCCATTCCATTCCATTCCATTCAATTCCATTTCAATCCACTCCATTCTACTCGGGTTGATTCCATTCCATTCCATTCCATTCCATTCCATTCCATTCCATTCCATTCCATTCCATTCCATTCCGTTCTACTCGGGTTGATTCCGTTCTATTCCATTCCAGTCCATTCCAATCCATTCCATTCTACTCGGGTTGATTCCATTCCATTCCATTCCATTCCATTCCATTCCATTCCATTCCATTCAATTACATTCCATTCCAATCCATTCCTTTCTACTCGGGTTGATTCCATTCCTTTCCATTCCATTATATTCCATTCCATTCCATTCCATTCCATTCGATTCCATTCCATTCCAATCCATTCCATTCTACTCGGGTAGATTCCATTCCATTCCATTCCATTCCATTCCATTCCATTCCATTCCATTCCATTCTGTTCCGTTCCATTCCATTCGATTCCATTCCATTCCAATCCAATCCATTCCATTCTACTCGGGTTGATTTCATTCCATTCCATTCCATTCCGTTCCTTTCTACTCGGGTTGACTCCATTGAGTTCCGTTCCGTTCTGTTCCGTCCCGTCCCGTCCCGTCCCATCCCGTCCCGTCCCGTCCCGTCCCGTGCCATTGTACTCGGGTTGATTCCATTCCATTCCGTTCCGTTCCTTTCCGTTCCGTTCCATTCCGTTCCACACGGGTTGATTCAATTCCATTCGATTCTATTCCATTCCATTCCATTGCATTCCATTCCATTCCATTCCATTCGGGTTGATTCCATGCCGTTCCGTTCCGTTCCATTCCGTCCCACCCCGACCCGTCCCGTACCGTCCCGTCCCGTCCCATCCCGTTCCGATCTGCTCGGGTTGATTCCGTTCCATTCCGTTCCGTTCCTTTCCATTCCGTTCCATTCCGTTCCACGCGGGTTGATGCAATTCCATTCTATTACATTGAATTCCATTCCATTCCATTCCATTCCATTCTACTCGGATTGATTCCATTCCATTCCATTCCATTCCAGTCAATTCCAATCCATTCCATTCTACTCAGGTCGATTCCATTCCATTCATTTCCATTCCATTCCATTCCATTCCATTCCATTCCATTCTAATCGATTCCATTCGATTCCATTCCATTCCATTCCATTCCATTCCTTTAAATTTTATTCCATTCCATTCCATTCCATTTCTTTCGATTCGATTCCATTCCATTCCATTTCATTCCATTCCATTAAATTTTATTCCATTCCATTCCATTCCATTCCTTTCCTTTCCATTCCATTCCATTCCATTCCATTCCATTCCATTCCATTCCATTCCATTCCGTTCCATTCCATTCCATTCCATTCCGTTCTACTCGGGTTGATTCCATTCCATTCCATTCCATTCCATTCCATTCCATTCCTTTCCTTTCCATTCCATTCCATTCCAATCCATTCCATTCTACTCGGGTAGATTCCATTCCATTCCATTCCATTCCATTCCGTTCCTTTCTACTCGGGTTGAATCCACTGAGTTCCGTTCCGTTCTGTTCCGTCCCGTCCCGTCCCGTCCCATCCCGTCCCGTCCCGTCCCGTCCCGTGCCATTGTACTCGGGTTGATTCCATTCCATTCCGTTCCGTTCCTTTCCGTTCCGTTCCATTCCGTTCCACCCGGGTTGATTCAATTCCATTCTAGTCTATTCCATTCCATTCCATTCCATTCCATTCCATTCCATTCCATTCGGGTTGATTCCATGCCGTTCCGTTCCGTTCCATTCCGTCCCACCCCGACCCGTCCCGTACCGTCCCGTCCCGTCCCATCCCGTTCCGATCTGCTCGGGTTGATTCCGTTCCATTCCGTACCGTTCCTTTCCGTTCCGTTCCATTCCGTTCCACGCGGGTTGATGCAATTCCATTCTATTACATTGAATTCCATTCCATTCCATTCCATTCCATTCTACTCGGATTGATTCCATTCCATTCCATTCCATTCCATTCCATTCCATTCCATTCCATTCTACTCGGGTTGATTTGATTCCATTCCATTAAATTCCATTCCATTCCAGTCCATTCCAATCCATTCCATTCTATTCGGGTTGATTCCATTCCATTCCATTCCATTCCATTCCATTCCATTCCATTCCATTCCGTTCCTTTCTACTCGGGTTGACTCCATTGAGTTCCGTTCCGTTCCGTTACGTCCCGTCCCGTCCCGTCCCGTCCCGTTCCGTCCCGTCCCGTCCCGGGCCGTTGTACTCGGGTTGATTACATTCCATTACGTTCCGTTCATTTCCGTTCCGTTCCATTCCGTTCCACACGGGTTGATTCAATTCCATTCTATTACATTGAATTCCATTTTATTCCATTCCATTCCATTCTACTCGGATTGATTCCATTCCATTCCATTCCATTCCAGTCCACTCCAATCCAATCCATTCTACTCGGGTTGATTCCATTCCATTCCTTTCCATTCCATTCCATTCCATTCCATTCCATTCCATTCCATTCCATTCCTTTCCATTCCTTTCCATTCCATTCCATTCCATTGCATTCCATTCCGTTCTACTCGGGTTGATTCCATTCTATTCCATTCCATTCCATTCGATTCCATTCGATTCCATTCCATTCCATTCCATTAAATTCCATTCCATTCCGTTCCATTCCATTACGATCTACTCGGGTTGATTTCATTCCATTCCATTCCATTCCATTCCATTCCATTCCATTCCATTCCATTCGATTCCATTCCATTCTATTCCATTCCATTCCATTACAATCCATTCCGTTCTACTCGGGTTGATTCCATTCCATTCCATTCCATTCCATTCGATTCCATTCAATTCCATTTCAATCCACTCCATTCTACTCGGGTTGATTCCATTCCATTCCATTCCATTCCATTCCATTCCATTCCATTCCATTCCATTCCATTCCATTCCGTTCTACTCGGGTTGATTCCGTTCTATTCCATTCCAGTCCATTCCAATCCATTCCATTCTACTCGGGTTGATTCCATTCCATTCCATTCCATTCCATTCCATTCCATTCCATTCCATTCCATTCCATTCCATTCCATTCCATTCAATTACATTCCATTCCAATCCATTCCTTTCTACTCGGGTTGATTCCATTCCATTCCATTCCATTCCATTCCATTCCATTCCATTCCATTCGATTCCATTCCATTCCAATCCATTCCATTCTACTCGGGTAGATTCCATTCCATTCCATTCCATTCCATTCCATTCCATTCCATTCCATTCCATTCCATTCTGTTCCGTTCCATTCCATTCGATTCCATTCCATTCCAATCCAATCCATTCCATTCTACTCGGGTAGATTCCATTCCATTCCATTCCATTCCATTAAATTTTATTCCATTCCATTCCATTATATTCCTTTCCTTTCCATTCCATTCCATTCCATTCCATTCCATTCCATTCCATTCCATTCCATTCCATTCCATTCCGTTCCATTCCATTCCATTCCATTCCATTACGTTCTACTCGGGTTGATTCCATTCCATTCCATTCCATTCCATTCCATTCCATTCCTTTCCTTTCCATTCCATTCCATTCCAATCCATTCCATTCTACTCGGGTAGATTCTATTCCATTCCATTCCATTCCATTCCGTTCCTTTCTACTCGGGTTGAATCCACTGAGTTCCGTTCCGTTCTGTTCCGTCCCGTCCCGTCCCGTCCCATCCCGTCCCGTCCCGTCCCGTCCCGTGCCATTGTACTCGGGTTGATTCCATTCCATTCCGTTCCGTTCCTTTCCGTTCCGTTCCATTCCGTTCCACCCGGGTTGATTCAATTCCATTCTAGTCTATTCCATTCCATTCCATTCCATTCCATTCCATTCCATTCCATTCGGGTTGATTCCATGCCGTTCCGTTCCGTTCCATTCCGTCCCACCCCGACCCGTCCCGTACCGTCCCGTCCCGTCCCATCCCGTTCCGATCTGCTCGGGTTGATTCCGTTCCATTCCGTACCGTTCCTTTCCGTTCCGTTCCATTCCGTTCCACGCGGGTTGATGCAATTCCATTCTATTACATTGAATTCCATTCCATTCCATTCCATTCCATTCTACTCGGATTGATTCCATTCCATTCCATTCCATTGCAGTCCATTCCAATCCATTCCATTCTACTCGGGTTGATTTGATTCCATTCCATTAAATTCCATTCCATTCCAGTCCATTCCAATCCATTCCATTCTACTCGGGTTGATTCCATTCCATTCCATTCCATTCCATTCCATTCCATTCCATTCCGTTCCTTTCTACTCGGGTTGACTCCATTGAGTTCCGTTCCGTTCCGTTACGTCCCGTCCCGTCCCGTCCCGTCCCGTTCCGTCCCGTCCCGTCCCGTGCCGTTGTACTCGGGTTGATTACATTCCATTACGTTCCGTTCATTTCCGTTCCGTTCCGTTCCGTTCCACACGGGTTGATTCAATTCCATTCTATTACATTGAATTCCATTTTATTCCATTCCATTCCATTCTACTCGGATTGATTCCATTCCATTCCATTCCATTCCAGTCCACTCCAATCCAATCCATTCTACTCGGGTTGATTCCATTCCATTCCTTTCCATTCCATTCCATTCCATTCCATTCAATTCCTTTCCATTCCATTCCATTCCATTCCATTCCATTCCATTCCATTCCATTCCTTTCCATTCCTTTCCATTCCATTCCATTCCATTGCATTCCATTCCGTTCTACTCGGGTTGATTCCATTCTATTCCATTCCATTCCATTCGATTCCATTCGATTCCATTCCATTCCATTCCATTAAATTCCATTCCATTCCGTTCCATTCCATTACGATCTACTCGGGTTGATTTCATTCCATTCCATTCCATTCCATTCCATTCCATTCCATTCGATTCCATTCCATTCTATTCCATTCCATTCCATTACAATCCATTCCGTTCTACTCGGGTTGATTCCATTCCATTCCATTCCATTCCATTCGATTCCATTCAATTCCATTTCAATCCACTCCATTCTACTCGGGTTGATTCCATTCCATTCCATTCCATTCCATTCCATTCCATTCCATTCCATTCCATTCCGTTCTACTCGGGTTGATTCCGTTCTATTCCATTCCAGTCCATTCCAATCCATTCCATTCTACTCGGGTTGATTCCATTCCATTCCATTCCATTCCATTCCATTCCATTCCATTCCATTCCATTCCATTCAATTACATTCCATTCCAATCCATTCCTTTCTACTCGGGTTGATTCCGTTCTATTCCATTCCAGTCCATTCCAATCCATTCCATTCTACTCGGGTTGATTCCATTCCATTCCATTCCATTCCATTCCATTCCATTCCATTCCATTCCATTAAATTTTATTCCATTCCATTCCATTATATTCCTTTCCTTTCCATTCCATTCCATTCCATTCCATTCCATTCCATTCCATTCCATTCCATTCCATTCCATTCCGTTCCATTCCATTCCATTCCATTCCATTACGTTCTACTCGGGTTGATTCCATTCCATTCCATTCCATTCCATTCCATTCCATTCCTTTCCTTTCCATTCCATTCCATTCCAATCCATTCCATTCTACTCGGGTAGATTCTATTCCATTCCATTCCATTCCATTCCGTTCCTTTCTACTCGGGTTGAATCCACTGAGTTCCGTTCCGTTCTGTTCCGTCCCGTCCCGTCCCGTCCCATCCCGTCCCGTCCCGTCCCGTCCCGTGCCATTGTACTCGGGTTGATTCCATTCCATTCCGTTCCGTTCCTTTCCGTTCCGTTCCATTCCGTTCCACCCGGGTTGATTCAATTCCATTCTAGTCTATTCCATTCCATTCCATTCCATTCCATTCCATTCCATTCCATTCGGGTTGATTCCATGCCGTTCCGTTCCGTTCCATTCCGTCCCACCCCGACCCGTCCCGTACCGTCCCGTCCCGTCCCATCCCGTTCCGATCTGCTCGGGTTGATTCCGTTCCATTCCGTACCGTTCCTTTCCGTTCCGTTCCATTCCGTTCCACGCGGGTTGATGCAATTCCATTCTATTACATTGAATTCCATTCCATTCCATTCCATTCCATTCTACTCGGATTGATTCCATTCCATTCCATTCCATTGCAGTCCATTCCAATCCATTCCATTCTACTCGGGTTGATTTGATTCCATTCCATTAAATTCCATTCCATTCCAGTCCATTCCAATCCATTCCATTCTACTCGGGTTGATTCCATTCCATTCCATTCCATTCCATTCCATTCCATTCCATTCCGTTCCTTTCTACTCGGGTTGACTCCATTGAGTTCCGTTCCGTTCCGTTACGTCCCGTCCCGTCCCGTCCCGTCCCGTTCCGTCCCGTCCCGTCCCGTGCCGTTGTACTCGGGTTGATTACATTCCATTACGTTCCGTTCATTTCCGTTCCGTTCCGTTCCGTTCCACACGGGTTGATTCAATTCCATTCTATTACATTGAATTCCATTTTATTCCATTCCATTCCATTCTACTCGGATTGATTCCATTCCATTCCATTCCATTCCAGTCCACTCCAATCCAATCCATTCTACTCGGGTTGATTCCATTCCATTCCTTTCCATTCCATTCCATTCCATTCCATTCAATTCCTTTCCATTCCATTCCATTCCATTCCATTCCATTCCATTCCATTCCATTCCTTTCCATTCCTTTCCATTCCATTCCATTCCATTGCATTCCATTCCGTTCTACTCGGGTTGATTCCATTCTATTCCATTCCATTCCATTCGATTCCATTCGATTCCATTCCATTCCATTCCATTAAATTCCATTCCATTCCGTTCCATTCCATTACGATCTACTCGGGTTGATTTCATTCCATTCCATTCCATTCCATTCCATTCCATTCCATTCGATTCCATTCCATTCTATTCCATTCCATTCCATTACAATCCATTCCGTTCTACTCGGGTTGATTCCATTCCATTCCATTCCATTCCATTCGATTCCATTCAATTCCATTTCAATCCACTCCATTCTACTCGGGTTGATTCCATTCCATTCCATTCCATTCCATTCCATTCCATTCCATTCCATTCCATTCCGTTCTACTCGGGTTGATTCCGTTCTATTCCATTCCAGTCCATTCCAATCCATTCCATTCTACTCGGGTTGATTCCATTCCATTCCATTCCATTCCATTCCATTCCATTCCATTCCATTCCATTCCATTCAATTACATTCCATTCCAATCCATTCCTTTCTACTCGGGTTGATTCCATTCCATTCCATTCCATTCCATTCCATTCCATTCCATTCGATTCCATTCCATTCCAATCCATTCCATTCTACTCGGGTAGATTCCATTCCATTCCATTCCATTCCATTCCATTCCATTCCATTCCATTCCTTTCCTTTCCATTCCATTCCATTCCAATCCATTCCATTCTACTCGGGTAGATTCCATTCCATTCCATTCCATTCCATTCCGTTCCTTTCTACTCGGGTTGACTCCACTGAGTTCCGTTCCGTTCTGTTCCGTCCCGTCCCGTCCCGTCCCATCCCGTCCCGTCCCGTCCCGTCCCGTCCCGTGCCATTGTACTCGGGTTGATTCCATTCCATTCCGTTCCGTTCCTTTCCGTTCCGTTCCATTCCGTTCCACCCGGGTTGATTCAATTCCATTCTATTCTATTCCATTCCATTCCATTCCATTCCATTCCATTCCATTCCATTCCATTCCATTCGGGTTGATTCCATGCCGTTCCGTGCCGTTCCGTTCCGTTCCATTCCGTCCCACCCCGACCCGTCCCGTACCGTCCCGTCCCGTCCCATCCCGTTCCGATCTGCTCGGGTTGATTCCGTTCCATTCCGTACCGTTCCTTTCCGTTCCGTTCCATTCCGTTCCACGCGGGTTGATGCAATTCCATTCTATTACATTGAATTCCATTCCATTCCATTCCATTCCATTCTACTCGGATTGATTCCATTCCATTCCAATCCATTCCAGTCCATTCCAATCCATTCCATTCTACTCAGGTTGATTCCATTCCATTCCTTTCCATTCCATTCCATTCCATTCCATTCCATTCCATTCCATTCCATTCCATTCCTTTCCATTCCATTCCATTCCATTCCTTTCCATTCCATTCCATTCCATTCCATTTCATTCCATTCGATTCCATTCCATTCCATTCCATTCCATTCCATTCCATTCCATTATATTTTATTCCATTCCATTCCGTTCCATTCCTTTCCTTTCCATTCCATTCCATTCCATTCCATTACGTTCTACTCGGGTTGATTTCATTCCATTCCATTCCATTCCATTCAATTCCATTCCATTCCATTCCTTTCCATTCCAATAAATTCCGTTCTACTCGTGTTGATTCCATTCCATTCCATTCCATTCCATTCGGTTCCATTCCATTCCATTTCAATCCATTCCATTCTACTGGGGTTGATTCCATTCCATTCCATTCCATTCTACTCCGGTTGATTCCATTCCATTCCATTCCATTCCATTCCATTCAATTCCATTCCATTCCATTCGATTCCATTCCATTCCATTCCATTAAATTTTATTCCATTCCATTCCATTCCAATCCTTTCCTTTCCATTCCATTCCATTCCATTCCATTACGTTCTACTCGTTTTGATTTCATTCTATTCCATTCCATTCCATTCCATTCCATTCCAATCCATTCCGTTCTACTCGGGTTGATTCCATTCCATTCCATTCCATTCCATTCTATTGCATTCCATTCCATTCCATTCCATTCCGTTCTACTCGGGTTGATTCCGTTCTATTCCATTCCAGTCCATTCCAATCCATTCCATTCTACTCGGGTTGATTCCATTCCATTCCATTCCATTCCATTCCATTCCATTCCATTCCATTCCATTCAATTACATTCCATTCCAATCCATTCCTTTCTACTCGGGTTGATTCCATTCCATTCCATTCCATTCCATTCCATTCCATTCCATTCGATTCCATTCCATTCCAATCCATTCCATTCTACTCGGGTAGATTCCATTCCATTCCATTCCATTCCATTCCATTCCATTCCATTCCATTCCATTCCATTCCGTTCCATTCCATTCGATTCCATTCCATTCCAATCCAATCCATTCCATTCTACTCGGGTAGATTCCATTCCATTCCATTCCATTCCATTAAATTTTATTCCATTCCATTCCATTATATTCCTTTCCTTTCCATTCCATTCCATTCCATTCCATTCCATTCCATTCCATTCCATTCCGTTCCATTCCATTCCATTCCATTACGTTCTACTCGGGTTGATTCCATTCCATTCCATTCCATTCCATTCCATTCCATTCCTTTCCTTTCCATTCCATTCCATTCCAATCCATTCCATTCTACTCGGGTAGATTCCATTCCATTCCATTCCATTCCATTCCGTTCCTTTCTACTCGGGTTGACTCCACTGAGTTCCGTTCCGTTCTGTTCCGTCCCGTCCCGTCCCGTCCCATCCCGTCCCGTCCCGTCCCGTCCCGTCCCGTGCCATTGTACTCGGGTTGATTCCATTCCATTCCGTTCCGTTCCTTTCCGTTCCGTTCCATTCCGTTCCACCCGGGTTGATTCAATTCCATTCTATTCTATTCCATTCCATTCCATTCCATTCCATTCCATTCCATTCCATTCCATTCCATTCGGGTTGATTCCATGCCGTTCCGTGCCGTTCCGTTCCGTTCCATTCCGTCCCACCCCGACCCGTCCCGTACCGTCCCGTCCCGTCCCATCCCGTTCCGATCTGCTCGGGTTGATTCCGTTCCATTCCGTACCGTTCCTTTCCGTTCCGTTCCATTCCGTTCCACGCGGGTTGATGCAATTCCATTCTATTACATTGAATTCCATTCCATTCCATTCCATTCCATTCTACTCGGATTGATTCCATTCCATTCCAATCCATTCCAGTCCATTCCAATCCATTCCATTCTACTCAGGTTGATTCCATTCCATTCCTTTCCATTCCATTCCATTCCATTCCATTCCATTCCATTCCATTCCATTCCATTCCTTTCCATTCCATTCCATTCCATTCCTTTCCATTCCATTCCATTCCATTCCATTTCATTCCATTCGATTCCATTCCATTCCATTCCATTCCATTCCATTCCATTCCATTATATTTTATTCCATTCCATTCCGTTCCATTCCTTTCCTTTCCATTCCATTCCATTCCATTCCATTACGTTCTACTCGGGTTGATTTCATTCCATTCCATTCCATTCCATTCAATTCCATTCCATTCCATTCCTTTCCATTCCAATAAATTCCGTTCTACTCGTGTTGATTCCATTCCATTCCATTCCATTCCATTCGGTTCCATTCCATTCCATTTCAATCCATTCCATTCTACTGGGGTTGATTCCATTCCATTCCATTCCATTCTACTCCGGTTGATTCCATTCCATTCCATTCCATTCCATTCCATTCAATTCCATTCCATTCCATTCGATTCCATTCCATTCCATTCCATTAAATTTTATTCCATTCCATTCCATTCCAATCCTTTCCTTTCCATTCCATTCCATTCCATTCCATTACGTTCTACTCGTTTTGATTTCATTCTATTCCATTCCATTCCATTCCATTCCATTCCAATCCATTCCGTTCTACTCGGGTTGATTCCATTCCATTCCATTCCATTCCATTCCATTCCATTCCATTCCATTCCAATCGATTCCATTCGATTCCATTCCATTCCATTCCATTCCATTCCATTAAATTTTATTCCATTCCATTCCATTCCATTCCATTCCATTCGATTCCATTCCATTCGATTCCATTCCATTCCATTAAATTTTATTCCATTCCATTCCATTCCATTCCTTTCCTTTCCATTCCATTCCATTCCATTCCATTCCATTCCATTCCATTCCATTCCATTCTATTCCATTCCATTCTACTCGGGTTGATTCCATTCCATTCCATTCCATTCCATTGCATTCCATTCCATTCCATTCCTGTCCATTCCAATCCATTCCATTCTACTCGTGTTGATTCCATTCCATTCCATTCCATTCCATTCCATTCCATTCCATTCCATTCCATTCCATTCCATTCGATTCCATTCCATTCCATTCCATTCCATTCCATTCCATTCCATTCCATTCCAATTCATTCCATTCTACTCGGGTTGATTCCATTCAATTCCATTCTACTCGGGTTGATTCCATTCCATTCCATTCCATTCCATTCCATTCCATTCCATTCCATTCCATTCCATTCCATTTGATTCCATTCCATTCGATTCCAATCCATTCCATTCCATTAAATTCCATTCCATTCCACTACATTCCATTCCATTCCATTCCATTCCATTCCATTCTATTCCGTTCTACTCGGGTTGATTCCATTCCATTCCATTCCATTCCATTCCATTCCATTCCATTCCATTCCATTCCAATCCATTACATTCTACTAGGGTAGGTTCCATTCCATTCCATTCCATTCCATTCCATTCCATTCCATTCCATTCCATTCCGTTCCATTCCATTCCATTCCATTCCAGTCCATTGCCATCCGTTCCATTCTACTCGGGTTGATTCCATTCCATTCCATTCCATTCCGTACCTTTCCATTCCATTCCATTACATTCCATTCCAATCCATTCCATTCTACTCGGGTTGATTCCATTCCATTCCATTCCATTCCATTCCATTCCATTCCATTCCATTCCATTCCATTCCATTCCATTCCATACCATTCCTTTCCATTCCATTCCATTCCATTCCATTCCATTCCATTTGATTCCATTGCATTCCATTCCATTCGATTCCATTCCATTCCATTACATTCCATTATATTCCATTCCTTTCCATTCCATTCCATTCCATTCCATTCCATTCCTTTCTACTCGGGTTGATTCCATTCTATTCCATTCCATTCCATTCGATTCCATTCGATTCCATTCCATTCCATTCCATTAAATTCCATTCCATTCCATTCCATTCCATTCCATTCCATTCCATTCCATTCCAGTCCATTCCAATCCATTCCATTCTACTCGGGTTGATTCCATTCCATTCCATTCCATTCCATTCCATTCCATTCCATTCCATTCCATTCCAATCCATTCCATTCTACTCGGGTTGATTCCATTCCATTCCATTCCATTCCATTCCATTCCATTCCATTCCATTCCATTCCATTCCATTCCGTTCCATTCCATTCCATTCCGTTCTACTCGGGTTGATTCCATTCTGTTCCATTCCATTCCATTCCATTCCTTTCCATTCCATTCAATTCCATTCGATTCCAATACATTCCATTCAGTTAAATTCCATTCCATTCCATTCCATTCCGTTCCATTCCATTCCATTCCATTCCATTCCATTCCATTCCATTCCGTTCTACTCGGGTTGATTCCATTCCATTCCATTCCATTCCATTCCATTCCATTCCATTCCATTCCATTCCATTCCATTCCATTCCATTCCATTCCATTTGATTCCATTCGATTCGATTCCATTCCATTCCATTCCATTCCATTCCATTCTACTCGGGTAGATTCCATTCCATTCCATTCCATTCCATTCCATTCCATTCCATTCCATTCCAGTCCATTCCATTCCATTCCATTCCGTTCTACTCGGGTTGATTCCATTCCATTCCATTCCGTTCCATTCGATTCCATTCCATTCCATTTCAATCCATTCCATTCTACTCAGGTTGATTCCATTGCATTCCTTTCCATTCCATTCCATTCCATTCCATTCCATTCCATTCCATTCCATTCCATTCCATTCCATTCCATTCCATTAAATTTTATTCCATTCCATTCCTTTCCATTCCTTTCCTTTCCATTCCATTCCATTCCATTCCATTCCATTACGTTCTACTCGGGTTGATTCCATTCCATTCCATTCCATTCCATTCCAATCCATTCCATTCCATTCCAATCCATTCCGTTCTACTCGGGTTGATTCCATTCCATTCCCTTCCATTCCATTCGATTCCATCCCATTGCAATTCAATCCATTCCATTCTACTCGGGTTGATTCCATTCCATTCCATTCCATTCTTCTCTGGTTGATTCCATTCCATTCCATTCCATTCCATTCCATTCCATTCAATTCCATTCCATTCCATTCGATTCCATTACATTCCATTCCATTCCATTCCATTCCATTCCAATCCATTCCTTTCTACTCGGGTTGATTCCATTCCATTCCATTCCATTCCATTCCATTCCATTCCATTCCATTCCATTCCATTCCATTCCATTCCATTCCTTTCCATTCCGTTCTACTCGGGTTGATTCCATTCTATTCCATTCCATTCCATTTAATTCCATTCCATTTCATTTGATTCCATTCGACTCCAATCCATTCCATTCGATTAAATTCCATTCCATTCCATTCCATTCCATTCCATTCCGTTCCATTCCATTCCATTCCATTCCGTTCTACTCGGGTTGATTCCATTCCATTCCATTCCATTCCATTCCATTCCATTCCTTTCCATTCCATTCCATTCCAGTCCATTCCATCCTACTCGGGTAGATTCCATTCCATTCCATTCCATTCCATTCCATTCCATTCCATTCCATTCCATTCCATTCCATTCCGTTCCATTCCATTCGATTCCTTTCCATTCCAATCCAATCCATTCCATTCTACTCGGGTTCATTTCATTCCATTCCATTCCATTCCGTTCCTTTCTACTCGGGTTGACTCCATTGAGTTCCGTTCCGTTCTGTTCTGTCCCGTCCCGTCCCGTCCCATCCCGTCCCGTCCCGTCCCGTCCCGTGCCGTTGTACTCGGGTTGATTCCATTCCATTCCGTTCCGTTCCTTTCCGTTCCGTTCCATTCCGTTCCACACGGGTTGACTCAATTCCATTCTATTCTATTCTATTCCATTCCATTCCATTCCATTCCATTCCATTCCATTCCACTCGGGTTGATTCCATGCCGTTCCGTTCCGTTCCATTCCGTCCCACCCCGACCCGTCCCGTACCGTCCCGTCCCGTCCCATCCCATTCCGTTCTGCTCGGGTTGATTCCGTTCCATTCCGTTCCATTCCTTTCCGTTCCGTTCCATTCCGTTCCACGCGGGATGATGCAATTCCATTCTATTACATTGAATTCCATTCCATTCCATTCCATTCCATTCTACTCGGATTGATTCCAATCCATTCAATTCCATTCCAGTGCATTCCAATCCATTCCATTCTACTCAGGTTGATTCCATTCCATTAATTTCCATTCCATTCCACTCCATTCCGTTCCATTCCATTCCATTCCATTCCATTCCATTCCATTCGATTCCATTCCATTCCATTCCATTCCATTCTATTCCATTACATTCCATTCCATTAAATTTTATTCCATTCCATTCCGTTCCAATCCTTTCCTTTCCATTCCATTCAATTCCATTCCATTACGTTCTACTCGTTTTGATTTCATTCCATTCCATTCCATTCCATTCCATTCCATTCCTTTCCATTCCATTCCAATCCATTCCGTTCTACTCGGGTTGATTCCATTCCATTCCATTCCATTCCGTTCGATTCCATTCCATTCCATTTAAATCCATTCCATTCTACTCGGGTTGATTCCATTCCATTCCATTCCATTCCATTCCATTCCATTCCATTCCATTCCATTACGTTCTACTCGTTTTGATTTCATTCCATTCCATTCCATTCCATTCCATTCCATTCCATTCCATTCCATTCCATTCCATTCCATTCCATTCCATTCCAATCCATTCCAATCTACTCGGGTTGATTTCATTCCATTCCATTCCATTCCATTCCATTCCATTCCATTTCATTCGATTCCATTCCATTCCATTCCATTCCATTCCATTCCATTCCATTCCATTCCATTCCATTCCAATCCATTCCATTCTACTCGGGTTGATTCCATTCCATTCCATTCCATTCCATTCCATTCCATTCCATTCCATTCCATTCCATTCCATTCCATTCCATTCCATTTGATTCCATTCCATTCGATTCCAATCCATTTCATTCCATTAAATTCCATTCCATTCCACTCCATTCCATTCCATTCCTTTCCATTCCATTCCATTCCATTCCATTCCATTCCGTTCTACTCGGGTTGACTCCATTCCATTCCATTCCATTCCATTCCATTCCATTCCATTCCATTCCATTCCATTCCATTCCAATCCATTCCATTCTACTAGGGTAGGTTCCATTCCATTCCATTCCATTCCATTCCATTCCATTCCATTCAATTCCGTTCCGTTCCATTCCATTCCATTCCATTCCAGTCCATTGCCATCCTTTCCATTCTACTCGGGTTGATTCCATTCCATTCCATTCCATTCCATACCATTCCATTCCATTCCATTACATTCCATTCCAATCCATTCCATTCTACTCGGGTTGATTCCATTCCATTCCATTCCATTCCATTCCATTCCATTCCATTCCATTCCATTCCATACCATTCCTTTCCATTCCATTCCATTCCATTCCATTCCATTCCATTCCATTCCATTTGATTCCATTGCATTCCATTCCATCCGATTCCATTCCATTCCATTCCATTCCATTCCATTCCATTCCATTCCATTCCATTACGTTCTACTCGTTTTGATTTCATTCCATTCCATTCGATTCCATTCCATTCCATTCGATTCCATTCCATTCCATTCCATTCCATTCCATTCCATTCCATTCCATTCCATTCCATTCCAATCCATTCCAATCTACTCGGGTTGATTCCATTTCATTCCATTCCATTCCATTCCACTCCATTCCATTCGATTCCTTTCCATTCCATTCCATTCCATTCCATTCCATTCCATTCCATTCCATTCCATTCCATTCTACTCGGGTTGATTCCATTCCATTCCATTCCATTCCATTCCATTCCATTCCATTCCATTCCATTCCATTTGATTCCATTCCATTCGATTCCAATCCATTTCATTCCATTAAATTCCATTCCATTCCACTCCATTCCATTCCATTCCTTTCCATTCCATTCCATTCCATTCCATTCCATTCCGTTCTACTCGGGTTGACTCCATTCCATTCCATTCCATTCCATTCCATTCCATTCCATTCCATTCCATTCCAATCCATTCCATTCTACTAGGGTAGGTTCCATTCCATTCCATTCCATTCCATTCCATTCCATTCCATTCCATTCCATTCCGTTCTGTTCCATTCCATTCCATTCCATTCCAGTCCATTGCCATCCATTCCATTCTACTCGGGTTGATTCCATTCCATTCCATTCCATTCCATACCATTCCATTCCATTCCATTACATTCCATTCCAATCCATTCCATTCTACTCGGGTTGATTCCATTCCATTCCATTCCGTTCAATTCGATTCCATTCCATTCCATTCCATTCCATTCCATTCCATTCCATTACGTTCTACTCGTTTTGATTTCATTCCATTCCATTCCATTCCATTCCATTCCATTCCATTCCATTCCATTCGATTCCATTCCATTCCATTCGATTCCATTCCATTCCATTCCATTCCATTCCAATCCATTCCAATCTACTCGGGTTGATTTCATTCCATTCCATTCCATTCCATTCCATTCCATTGCATTCCATTCCGTTCTACTCGGGTTGATTCCATTCTATTCCATTCCATTCCATTCGATTCCATTCGATTCCATTCCATTCCATTCCATTAAATTCCATTCCATTCCGTTCCATTCCATTACGATCTACTCGGGTTGATTTCATTCCATTCCATTCCATTCCATTCCATTCCATTCCATTCCATTCCATTCCATTCCATTCCATTCCATTCTATTCTATTCCATTCCATTCCATTACAATCCATTCCGTTCTACTCGGGTTGATTCCATTCCATTCCATTCCATTCCATTCCATTCCATTCAATTCCATTTCAATCCACTCCATTCTACTCGGGTTGATTCCATTCCATTCCATTCCATTCCATTCCATTCCATTCCATTCCATTCCATTCCATTCCGTTCTACTCGGGTTGATTCCGTTCTATTCCATTCCAGTCCATTCCAATCCATTCCATTCTACTCGGGTTGATTCCATTCCATTCCATTCCATTCCATTCCATTCCATTCCATTCCATTCCATTCAATTACATTCCATTCCAATCCATTCCTTTCTACTCGGGTTGATTCCATTCCATTCCATTCCATTCCATTTCATTCCGTTCCATTCCATTCGATTCCATTCCATTCCAATCCATTCCATTCTACTCGGGTAGATTCCATTCCATTCCATTCCATTCCATTCCATTCCATTCCATTCCATTCCATTCTGTTCCGTTCCATTCCATTCGATTCCATTCCATTCCAATCCAATCCATTCCATTCTACTCGGGTAGATTCCATTCCATTCCATTCCATTCCATTAAATTTTATTCCATTCCATTCCATTATATTCCTTTCCTTTCCATTCCATTCCATTCCATTCCATTCCATTCCATTCCGTTCCATTCCATTCCATTCCATTACGTTCTACTCGGGTTGATTCCATTCCATTCCATTCCATTCCATTCCATTCCATTCCTTTCCTTTCCATTCCATTCCATTCCAATCCATTCCATTCTACTCGGGTAGATTCCATTCCATTCCATTCCATTCCATTCCGTTCCTTTCTACTCGGGTTGAATCCACTGAGTTCCGTTCCGTTCTGTTCCGTCCCGTCCCGTCCCGTCCCATCCCGTCCCGTCCCGTCCCGTCCCGTGCCATTGTACTCGGGTTGATTCCATGCCATTCCGTTCCGTTCCTTTCCGTTTCGTTCCATTCCGTTCCACCCGGGTTGATTCAATTCCATTCTATTCTATTCCATTCCATTCCATTCCATTCCATTCCATTCCATTCCATTCGGGTTGATTCCATGCCGTTCCGTTCCGTTCCATTCCGTCCCACCCCGACCCGTCCCTTACCGTCCCGTCCCGTCCCATCCCGTTCCGATCTGCTCGGGTTGATTCCGTTCCATTCCGTACCGTTCCTTTCCGTTCCGTTCCATTCCGTTCCACGCGGGTTGATGCAATTCCATTCTATTACATTGAATTCCATTCCATTCCATTCCATTCCATTCTACTCGGATTGATTCCATTCCATTCCATTCCATTGCAGTCCATTCCAATCCATTCCATTCTACTCGGGTTGATTTGATTCCATTCCATTAAATTCCATTCCATTCCAGTCCATTCCAATCCATTCCATTCTACTCGGGTTGATTCCATTCCATTCCATTCCATTCCATTCCATTCCATTCCATTCCATTCCGTTCCTTTCTACTCGGGTTGACTCCATTGAGTTCCGTTCCGTTCCGTTACGTCCCGTCCCGTCCCGTCCCGTCCCGTTCCGTCCCGTCCCGTCCCGTGCCGTTGTACTCGGGTTGATTACATTCCATTACGTTCCGTTCATTTCCGTTCCGTTCCATTCCGTTCCACACGGGTTGATTCAATTCCATTCTATTACATTGAATTCCATTTTATTCCATTCCATTCCATTCTACTCGGATTGATTCCATTCCATTCCATTCCATTCCAGTCCACTCCAATCCAATCCATTCTACTCGGGTTGATTCCATTCCATTCCTTTCCATTCCATTCCATTCCATTCCATTCCATTCCATTCCATTCCATTCCTTTCCATTCCTTTCCATTCCATTCCATTTCATTGCATTCCATTCCGTTCTACTCGGGTTGATTCCATTCTATTCCATTCCATTCCATTCGATTCCATTCGATTCCATTCCATTCCATTCCATTAAATTCCATTCCATTCCGTTCCATTCCATTACGATCTACTCGGGTTGATTTCATTCCATTCCATTCCATTCCATTCCATTCCATTCCATTCCATTCCATTCGATTCCATTCCATTCTATTCCATTCCATTCCATTACAATCCATTCCGTTCTACTCGGGTTGATTCCATTCCATTCCATTCCATTCCATTCGATTCCATTCAATTCCATTTCAATCCACTCCATTCTACTCGGGTTGATTCCATTCCATTCCATTCCATTCCATTCCATTCCATTCCATTCCATTCCATTCCATTCCATTCCGTTCTACTCGGGTTGATTCCGTTCTATTCCATTCCAGTCCATTCCAATCCATTCCATTCTACTCGGGTTGATTCCATTCCATTCCATTCCATTCCATTCCATTGCATTCCATTCCATTCCATTCCATTCAATTACATTCCATTCCAATCCATTCCTTTCTACTCGGGTTGATTCCATTCCATTCCATTCCATTCCATTCCATTCCATTCCATTCCATTCGATTCCATTCCATTCCAATCCATTCCATTCTACTCGGGTAGATTCCATTCCATTCCATTCCATTCCATTCCATTCCATTCCATTCCATTCCATTCTGTTCCGTTCCATTCCATTCGATTCCATTCCATTCCAATCCAATCCATTCCATTCTACTCGGGTAGATTCCATTCCATTCCATTCCATTCCATTCCATTCCATTAAATTTTATTCCATTCCATTCCATTATATTCCTTTCCTTTCCATTCCATTCCATTCCATTCCATTCCATTCCATTCCATTCCATTCCGTTCCATTCCATTCCATTCCATTACGTTCTACTCGGGTTGATTCCATTCCATTCCATTCCATTCCATTCCATTCCATTCCTTTCCTTTCCATTCCATTCCATTCCAATCCATTCCATTCTACTCGGGTAGATTCCATTCCATTCCATTCCATTCCATTCCGTTCCTTTCTACTCGGGTTGACTCCACTGAGATCCGTTCCGTTCTGTTCCGTCCCGTCCCGTCCCGTCCCATCCCGTCCCGTCCCGTCCCGTCCCGTGCCATTGTACTCGGGTTGATTCCATTCCATTCCGTTCCGTTCCTTTCCGTTCCGTTCCATTCCGTTCCACCCGGGTTGATTCAATTCCATTCTATTCTATTCCATTCCATTCCATTCCATTCCATTCCATTCCATTCCATTCCATTCCATTCGGGTTGATTCCATGCCGTTCCGTTCCGTTCCATTCCGTCCCACCCCGACCCGTCCCGTACCGTCCCGTCCCGTCCCATCCCGTTCCGATCTGCTCGGGTTGATTCCGTTCCATTCCGTACCGTTCCTTTCCGTTCCGTTCCATTCCGTTCCACGCGGGTTGATGCAATTCCATTCTATTACATTGAATTCCATTCCATTCCATTCCATTCCATTCTACTCGGATTGATTCCATTCCATTCCAATCCATTCCAGTCCATTCCAATCCATTCCATTCTACTCAGGTTGATTCCATTCCATTCCTTTCCATTCCATTCCATTCCATTCCATTCCATTCCATTCCATTCCATTCCATTCCTTTCCATTCCATTCCATTCCATTCCTTTCCATTCCATTCCATTCCATTCCATTTCATTCCATTCGATTCCATTCCATTCCATTCCATTCCATTCCATTCCATTCCATTAAATTTTATTCCATTCCATTCCGTTCCATTCCTTTCCTTTCCATTCCATTCCATTCCATTCCATTACGTTCTACTCGGGTTGATTTCATTCCATTCCATTCCATTCCATTCCATTCCATTCCATTCCATTCCATTCCATTCCATTCCTTTCCATTCCAATAAATTCCGTTCTACTCGTGTTGATTCCATTCCATTCCATTCCATTCCATTCGATTCCATTCCATTCCATTTCAATCCATTCCATTCTACTGGGGTTGATTCCATTCCATTCCATTCCATTCTACTCCGGTTGATTCCATTCCATTCCATTCCATTCCATTCCATTCAATTCCATTCCATTCCATTCGATTCCATTCCATTCCATTCCATTAAATTTTATTCCATTCCATTCCATTCCAATCCTTTCCTTTCCATTCCATTCCATTCCATTCCATTACGTTCTACTCGTTTTGATTTCATTCTATTCCATTCCATTCCATTCCATTCCATTCCATTCCATTCCATTCCAATCCATTCCGTTCTACTCGGGTTGATTCCATTCCATTCCATTCCATTCCATTCCATTCCATTCCATTCCATTCCAATCGATTCCATTCGATTCCATTCCATTCCATTCCATTCCATTCCATTAAATTTTATTCCATTCCATTCCATTCCATTCCATTCGATTCGATTCCATTCCATTCGATTCCATTCCATTCCATTAAATTTTATTCCATTCCATTCCATTCCATTCCTTTCCTTTCCATTCCATTCCATTCCATTCCATTCCATTCCATTCCATTCCATTCCATTCCATTCCATTCCATTCCATTCCATTCTATTCCATTCCATTCTACTCGGGTTGATTCCATTCCATTCCATTCCATTCCATTGCATTCCATTCCATTCCATTCCTGTCCATTCCAATCCATTCCATTCTACTCGTGTTGATTCCATTCCATTCCATTCCATTCCATTCCATTCCATTCCATTCCATTCCATTCCATTCGATTCCATTCCATTCCATTCCATTCCATTCCATTCCATTCCATTCCATTCCAATTCATTCCATTCTACTCGGGTTGATTCCATTCAATTCCATTCTACTCGGGTTGATTCCATTCCATTCCATTCCATTCCATTCCATTCCATTCCATTCCATTTGATTCCATTCCATTCGATTCCAATCCATTCCATTCCATTAAATTCCATTCCATTCCACTACATTCCATTCCATTCCATTCCATTCCATTCCATTCCATTCCGTTCTACTCGGGTTGATTCCATTCCATTCCATTCCATTCCATTCCATTCCATTCCATTCCATTCCATTCCAATCCATTACATTCTACTAGGGTAGGTTCCATTCCATTCCATTCCATTCCATTCCATTCCATTCCATTCCATTCCGTTCCGTTCCATTCCATTCCATTCCATTCCAGTCCATTGCCATCCGTTCCATTCTACTCGGGTTGATTCCATTCCATTCCATTCCATTCCGTACCATTCCATTCCATTCCATTACATTCGATTCCAATCCATTCCATTCTACTCGGGTTGATTCCATTCCATTCCATTCCATTCCATTCCATTCCATTCCATTCCATTCCATTCCATTCCATTCCATTCCATACCATTCCTTTCCATTCCATTCCATTCCATTCCATTCCATTCCATTTGATTCCATTGCATTCCATTCCATTCGATTCCATTCCAATCCATTACATTCCATTATATTCCATTCCTTTCCATTCCATTCCATTCCATTCCATTCCATTCCTTTCTACTCGGGTTGATTCCATTCTATTCCATTCCATTCCATTCGATTCCATTCGATTCGATTCCATTCCATTCCATTAAATTCCATTCCATTCCATTCCATTCCATTCCATTCCATTCCATTCCATTCCAGTCCATTCCAATCCATTCCATTCTACTCGGGTTGATTCCATTCCATTCCATTCCATTCCATTCCATTCCATTCCATTCCATTCCAATCCATTCCATTCTACTCGGGTTGATTCCATTCCATTCCATTCCATTCCATTCCATTCCATTCCATTCCATTCCATTCCATTCCGTTCCATTCCATTCCATTCCGTTCTACTCGGGTTGATTCCATTCTGTTCCATTCCATTCCATTCCATTCCTTTCCATTCCATTCAATTCCATTCGATTCCAATACATTCCATTCAGTTAAATTCCATTCCATTCCATTCCATTCCATTCCATTCCATTCCATTCCATTCCATTCCATTCCATTCCATTCCATTCCGTTCTACTCGGGTTGATTCCATTCCATTCCATTCCATTCCATTCCATTCCATTCCATTCCATTCCATTCCATTCCATTCCATTCCATTCCATTCCATTCCATTCCATTCCATTCCATTCCATTCCATTCCATTTGATTCCATTCGATTCGATTCCATTCCATTCCATTCCATTCCATTCCATTCTACTCGGGTAGATTCCATTCCATTCCATTCCATTCCATTCCATTCCATTCCATTCCATTCCATTCCATTCCATTCCATTCCATTCCATTCCATTCCATTCCATTCCATTCCATTCCATTCCGTTCTACTCGGGTTGATTCCATTCCATTCCATTCCGTTCCATTCGATTCCATTCCATTCCATTTCAATCCATTCCATTCTACTCAGGTTGATTCCATTGCATTCCTTTCCATTCCATTCCATTCCATTCCATTCCATTCCATTCCATTCCATTCCATTAAATTTTATTCCATTCCATTCCATTCCATTCCTTTCCTTTCCATTCCATTCCATTCCATTCCATTACGTTCTACTCGGGTTGATTCCATTCCATTCCCTTCCATTCCATTCGATTCCATCCCATTCCAATTCAATCCATTCCATTCTACTCGGGTTGATTCCATTCCATTCCATTCCATTCTTCTCGGGTTGATTCCATTCCATTCCATTCCATTCCATTCCATTCCATTCAATTCCATTCCATTCCATTCGATTCCATTACATTCCATTCCATTCCATTCCATTCCATTCCAATCCATTCCTTTCTACTCGGGTTGATTCCATTCCATTCCATTCCATTCCATTCCATTCCATTCCATTCCATTCCATTCCATTCCTTTCCATTCCGTTCTACTCGGGTTGATTCCATTCTATTCCATTCCATTCCATTTAATTCCATTCCATTTCATTTGATTCCATTCGACTCCAATCCATTCCATTCGATTAAATTCCATTCCATTCCATTCCATTCCATTCCATTCCGTTCCATTCCATTCCATTCCATTCCGTTCTACTCGGGTTGATTCCATTCCATTCCATTCCATTCCATTCCATTCCATTCCTTTCCATTCCAGTCCATTCCATTCTACTCGGGTAGATTCCATTCCATTCCATTCCATTTCATTCCATTCCATTCCATTCCATTCCATTCCGTTCCATTCCATTCGATTCCTTTCCATTCCAATCCAATCCATTCCATTTTACTCGGGTTCATTTCATTCCATTCCATTCCATTCCGTTCCTTTCTACTCGGGTTGACTCCATTGAGTTCCGTTCCGTTCTGTTCTGTCCCGTCCCGTCCCGTCCCATCCCGTCCCGTCCCGTCCCGTCCCGTGCCGTTGTACTCGGGTTGATTCCATTCCATTCCGTTCCGTTCCTTTCCGTTCCGTTCCATTCCGTTCCACACGGGTTGACTCAATTCCATTCTATTCTATTCTATTCCATTCCATTCCATTCCATTCCATTCCATTCCATTCCACTCGGGTTGATTCCATGCCGTTCCGTTCCGTTCCATTCCGTCCCACCCCGACCCGTCCCGTACCGTCCCGTCCCGTCCCATCCCATTCCGTTCTGCTCGGGTTGATTCCGTTCCATTCCGTTCCGTTCCTTTCCGTTCCGTTCCATTCCGTTCCACGCGGGATGATGCAATTCCATTCTATTACATTGAATTCCATTCCATTCCATTCCATTCCATTCTACTCGGATTGATTCCAATCCATTCAATTCCATTCCAGTGCATTCCAATCCATTCCATTCTACTCAGGTTGATTCCATTCCATTAATTTCCATTCCATTCCACTCCATTCCGTTCCATTCCATTCCATTCCATTCCATTCCATTCCATTCGATTCCATTCCATTCCATTCCATTCCATTCTATACCATTACATTCCATTCCATTAAATTTTATTCCATTCCATTCCGTTCCAATCCTTTCCTTTCCATTCCATTCAATTCCATTCCATTACGTTCTACTCGTTTTGATTTCATTCCATTCCATTCCATTCCATTCCATTCCATTCCTTTCCATTCCATTCCAATCCATTCCGTTCTACTCGGGTTGATTC
>NC_073241.2:21770000-21777500 GCF_029281585.2 Gorilla gorilla gorilla
CATTCCATTCCATTCCATTCCATTCCATTCCATTCCATTCCATTCCATTCCAATCCATTCCATTCTACTAGGGTAGGTTCCATTCCATTCCATTCCATTCCATTCCATTCCATTCCATTCCATTCCATTCCGTTCTGTTCCATTCCATTCCATTCCATTCCAGTCCATTGCCATCCATTCCATTCTACTCGGGTTGATTCCATTCCATTCCATTCCATTCCATACCATTCCATTCCATTCCATTACATTCCATTCCAATCCATTCCATTCTACTCGGGTTGATTCCATTCCATTCCATTCCGTTCAATTCGATTCCATTCCATTCCATTCCATTCCATTCCATTCCATTCCATTACGTTATACTCGTTTTGATTTCATTCCATTCCATTCCATTCCATTCCATTCCATTCCATTCCATTCGATTCCATTCCATTCCATTCCATTCCATTCCATTCCATTCCATTCCATTCCAATCCATTCCAATCTACTCGGGTTGATTCCATTCCATTCCATTCCATTCCATTCCATTGCATTCCATTCCGTTCTACTCGGGTTGATTCCATTCTATTCCATTCCATTCCATTCGATTCCATTCGAATCCATTCCATTCCATTCCATTAAATTCCATTCCATTCCGTTCCATTCCATTACGATCTACTCGGGTTGATTTCATTCCATTCCATTCCATTCCATTCCATTCCATTCCATTCCATTCCATTCCATTCGATTCCATTCTATTCTATTCCATTCCATTCCATTACAATCCATTCCGTTCTACTCGGGTTGATTCCATTCCATTCCATTCCATTCCATTCCATTCCATTCAATTCCATTTCAATCCACTCCATTCTACTCGGGTTGATTCCATTCCATTCCATTCCATTCCATTCCATTCCATTCCATTCCATTCCGTTCTACTCGGGTTGATTCCGTTCTATTCCATTCCAGTCCATTCCAATCCATTCCATTCTACTCGGGTTGATTCCATTCCATTCCATTCCATTCCATTCCATTCCATTCCATTCCATTCAATTACATTCCATTCCAATCCATTCCTTTCTACTCGGGTTGATTCCATTCCATTCCATTCCATTCCATTTCATTCCATTCCATTCCATTCGATTCCATTCCATTCCAATCCATTCCATTCTACTCGGGTAGATTCCATTCCATTCCATTCCATTCCATTCCATTCCATTCCATTCCATTCCATTCTGTTCCGTTCCATTCCATTCGATTCCATTCCATTCCAATCCAATCCATTCCATTCTACTCGGGTAGATTCCATTCCATTCCATTCCATTCCATTAAATTTTATTCCATTCCATTCCATTATATTCCTTTCCTTTCCATTCCATTCCATTCCATTCCATTCCGTTCCATTCCATTCCATTCCATTACGTTCTACTCGGGTTGATTCCATTCCATTCCATTCCATTCCATTCCATTCCATTCCTTTCCTTTCCATTCCATTCCATTCCAATCCATTCCATTCTACTCGGGTAGATTCCATTCCATTCCATTCCATTCCATTCCGTTCCTTTCTACTCGGGTTGACTCCACTGAGTTCCGTTCCGTTCTGTTCCGTCCCGTCCCGTCCCGTCCCATCCCGTCCCGTCCCGTCCCGTCCCGTGCCATTGTACTCGGGTTGATTCCATTCCATTCCGTTCCGTTCCTTTCCGTTTCGTTCCATTCCGTTCCACCCGGGTTGATTCAATTCCATTCTATTCTATTCCATTCCATTCCATTCCATTCCATTCCATTCCATTCCATTCGGGTTGATTCCATGCCGTTCCGTTCCGTTCCATTCCGTCCCACCCCGACCCGTCCCGTACCGTCCCGTCCCGTCCCATCCCGTTCCGATCTGCTCGGGTTGATTCCGTTCCATTCCGTACCGTTCCTTTCCGTTCCGTTCCATTCCGTTCCACGCGGGTTGATGCAACTCCATTCTATTACATTGAATTCCATTCCATTCCATTCCATTCCATTCTACTCGGATTGATTCCATTCCATTCCATTCCATTGCAGTCCATTCCAATCCATTCCATTCTACTCGGGTTGATTTGATTCCATTCCATTAAATTCCATTCCATTCCAGTCCATTCCAATCCATTCCATTCTACTCGGGTTGATTCCATTCCATTCCATTCCATTCCATTCCATTCCATTCCATTCCATTCCATTCCATTCCGTTCCTTTCTACTCGGGTTGACTCCATTGAGTTCCGTTCCGTTCCGTTACGTCCCGTCCCGTCCCGTCCCGTCCCGTTCCGTCCCGTCCCGTCCCGTGCCGTTGTACTCGGGTTGATTACATTCCATTACGTTCCGTTCATTTCCGTTCCGTTCCATTCCGTTCCACACGGGTTGATTCAATTCCATTCTATTACATTGAATTCCATTTTATTCCATTCCATTCCATTCTACTCGGATTGATTCCATTCCATTCCATTCCATTCCAGTCCACTCCAATCCAATCCATTCTACTCGGGTTGATTCCATTCCATTCCTTTCCATTCCATTCCATTCCATTCCATTCCATTCCTTTCCATTCCTTTCCATTCCATTCCATTTCATTGCATTCCATTCCGTTCTACTCGGGTTGATTCCATTCTATTCCATTCCATTCCATTCGATTCCATTCGATTCCATTCCATTCCATTCCATTAAATTCCATTCCATTCCGTTCCATTCCATTACGATCTACTCGGGTTGATTTCATTCCATTCCATTCCATTCCATTCCATTCCATTCCATTCCATTCCATTCGATTCCATTCCATTCTATTCCATTCCATTCCATTACAATCCATTCCGTTCTACTCGGGTTGATTCCATTCCATTCCATTCCATTCCATTCGATTCCATTCAATTCCATTTCAATCCACTCCATTCTACTCGGGTTGATTCCATTCCATTCCATTCCATTCCATTCCATTCCATTCCATTCCATTCCATTCCATTCCGTTCTACTCGGGTTGATTCCGTTCTATTCCATTCCAGTCCATTCCAATCCATTCCATTCTACTCGGGTTGATTCCATTCCATTCCATTCCATTCCATTCCATTCCATTCCATTCCATTCCATTCCATTCAATTACATTCCATTCCAATCCATTCCTTTCTACTCGGGTTGATTCCATTCCATTCCATTCCATTCCATTCCATTCCATTCCATTCCATTCGATTCCATTCCATTCCAATCCATTCCATTCTACTCGGGTAGATTCCATTCCATTCCATTCCATTCCATTCCATTCCATTCCATTCCATTCCATTCTGTTCCGTTCCATTCCATTCGATTCCATTCCATTCCAATCCAATCCATTCCATTCTACTCGGGTAGATTCCATTCCATTCCATTCCATTCCATTCCATTAAATTTTATTCCATTCCATTCCATTATATTCCTTTCCTTTCCATTCCATTCCATTCCATTCCATTCCATTCCATTCCATTCCATTCCATTCCGTTCCATTCCATTCCATTCCATTACGTTCTACTCGGGTTGATTCCATTCCATTCCATTCCATTCCATTCCATTCCATTCCTTTCCTTTCCATTCCATTCCATTCCAATCCATTCCATTCTACTCGGGTAGATTCCATTCCATTCCATTCCATTCCATTCCGTTCCTTTCTACTCGGGTTGACTCCACTGAGATCCGTTCCGTTCTGTTCCGTCCCGTCCCGTCCCGTCCCATCCCGTCCCGTCCCGTCCCGTCCCGTGCCATTGTACTCGGGTTGATTCCATTCCATTCCGTTCCGTTCCTTTCCGTAACGTTCCATTCCGTTCCACCCGGGTTGATTCAATTCCATTCTATTCTATTCCATTCCATTCCATTCCATTCCATTCCATTCCATTCCATTCCATTCGGGTTGATTCCATGCCGTTCCGTTCCGTTCCATTCCGTCCCACCCCGACCCGTCCCGTACCGTCCCGTCCCGTCCCATCCCGTTCCGATCTGCTCGGGTTGATTCCGTTCCATTCCGTACCGTTCCTTTCCGTTCCGTTCCATTCCGTTCCACGCGGGTTGATGCAATTCCATTCTATTACATTGAATTCCATTCCATTCCATTCCATTCCATTCTACTCGGATTGATTCCATTCCATTCCAATCCATTCCAGTCCATTCCAATCCATTCCATTCTACTCAGGTTGATTCCATTCCATTCCTTTCCATTCCATTCCATTCCATTCCATTCCATTCCATTCCATTCCATTCCATTCCTTTCCATTCCATTCCATTCCATTCCTTTCCATTCCATTCCATTCCATTCCATTTCATTCCATTCGATTCCATTCCATTCCATTCCATTCCATTCCATTCCATTCCATTCCATTAAATTTTATTCCATTCCATTCCGTTCCATTCCTTTCCTTTCCATTCCATTCCATTCCATTCCATTACGTTCTACTCGGGTTGATTTCATTCCATTCCATTCCATTCCATTCCATTCCATTCCATTCCATTCCATTCCATTCCATTCCTTTCCATTCCAATAAATTCCGTTCTACTCGTGTTGATTCCATTCCATTCCATTCCATTCCATTCGATTCCATTCCATTCCATTTCAATCCATTCCATTCTACTGGGGTTGATTCCATTCCATTCCATTCCATTCTACTCCGGTTGATTCCATTCCATTCCATTCCATTCCATTCCATTCAATTCCATTCCATTCCATTCGATTCCATTCCATTCCATTCCATTAAATTTTATTCCATTCCATTCCATTCCAATCCTTTCCTTTCCATTCCATTCCATTCCATTCCATTACGTTCTACTCGTTTTGATTTCATTCTATTCCATTCCATTCCATTCCATTCCATTCCATTCCATTCCAATCCATTCCGTTCTACTCGGGTTGATTCCATTCCATTCCATTCGATTCCATTCCATTCCATTCCATTCCATTCCAATCGATTCCATTCGATTCCATTCCATTCCATTCCATTAAATTTTATTCCATTCCATTCCATTCCATTCCATTCGATTCGATTCCATTCCATTCGATTCCATTCCATTCCATTAAATTTTATTCCATTCCATTCCATTCCATTCCTTTCCTTTCCATTCCATTCCATTCCATTCCATTCCATTCCATTCCATTCCATTCCATTCCATTCTATTCCATTCTATTCCATTCCATTCTACTCGGGTTGATTCCATTCCATTCCATTCCATTCCATTGCATTCCATTCCATTCCATTCCTGTCCATTCCAATCCATTCCATTCTACTCGTGTTGATTCCATTCCATTCCATTCCATTCCATTCCATTCCATTCCATTCCATTCCATTCCATTCCATTCGATTCCATTCCATTCCATTCCATTCCATTCCATTCCATTCCATTCCATTCCAATTCATTCCATTCTACTCGGGTTGATTCCATTCAATTCCATTCTACTCGGGTTGATTCCATTCCATTCCATTCCATTCCATTCCATTCCATTCCATTCCATTTGATTCCATTCTACTCGGGTTGATTCCATTCAATTCCATTCTACTCGGGTTGATTCCATTCCATTCCATTCCATTCCATTCCATTCCATTCCATTCCATTTGATTCCATTCCATTCGATTCCAATCCATTCCATTCCATTAAATTCCATTCCATTCCACTACATTCCATTCCATTCCATTCCATTCCGTTCTACTCGGGTTGATTCCATTCCATTCCATTCCATTCCATTCCATTCCATTCCATTCCATTCCATTCCAATCCATTACATTCTACTAGGGTAGGTTCCATTCCATTCCATTCCATTCCATTCCATTCCATTCCATTCCATTCCGTTCCGTTCCATTCCATTCCATTCCATTCCAGTCCATTGCCATCCGTTCCATTCTACTCGGGTTGATTCCATTCCATTCCATTCCATTCCGTACCATTCCATTCCATTCCATTACATTCGATTCCAATCCATTCCATTCTACTCGGGTTGATTCCATTCCATTCCATTCCATTCCATTCCATTCCATTCCATTCCATTCCATTCCATTCCATTCCATACCATTCCTTTCCATTCCATTCCATTCCATTCCATTCCATTCCATTCCATTCCATTTGATTCCATTGCATTCCATTCCATTCGATTCCATTCCAATCCATTACATTCCATTATATTCCATTCCTTTCCATTCCATTCCATTCCATTCCATTCCATTCCTTTCTACTCGGGTTGATTCCATTCTATTCCATTCCATTCCATTCGATTCCATTCGATTCCATTCCATTCCATTCCATTAAATTCCATTCCATTCCATTCCATTCCATTCCATTCCATTCCATTCCATTCCAGTCCATTCCAATCCATTCCATTCTACTCGGGTTGATTCCATTCCATTCCATTCCATTCCATTCCATTCCATTCCATTCCATTCCATTCCATTCCAATCCATTCCATTCTACTTGGGTTGATTCCATTCCATTCCATTCCATTCCATTCCATTCCATTCCATTCCATTCCATTCCATTCCGTTCCATTCCATTCCATTCCGTTCTACTCGGGTTGATTCCATTCTGTTCCATTCCATTCCATTCCATTCCTTTCCATTCCATTCAATTCCATTCGATTCCAATACATTCCATTCAGTTAAATTCCATTCCATTCCATTCCATTCCGTTCCATTCCATTCCATTCCATTCCATTCCATTCCATTCCATTCCGTTCTACTCGGGTTGATTCCATTCCATTCCATTCCATTCCATTCCATTCCATTCCATTCCATTCCATTCCATTCCATTCCATTCCATTCCATTCCATTCCATTCCATTCCATTCCATTCCATTCCATTCCATTCCATTCCATTCCATTCCATTCCATTCCATTCCATTCCATTCCATTCCATTTGATTCCATTCGATTCGATTCCATTCCATTCCATTCCATTCCATTCCATTCCATTCTACTCGGGTAGATTCCATTCCATTCCATTCCATTCCATTCCATTCCATTCCATTCCATTCCATTCCATTCCATTCCATTCCATTCCGTTCTACTCGGGTTGATTCCATTCCATTCCATTCCGTTCCATTCGATTCCATTCCATTCCATTTCAATCCATTCCATTCTACTCAGGTTGATTCCATTGCATTCCTTTCCATTCCATTCCATTCCATTCCATTCCATTCCATTCCATTCCATTAAATTTTATTCCATTCCATTCCATTCCATTCCTTTCCTTTCCATTCCATTCCATTCCAATCCATTACGTTCTACTCGGGTTGATTCCATTCCATTCCCTTCCATTCCATTCGATTCCATCCCATTCCAATTCAATCCATTCCATTCTACTCGGGTTGATTCCATTCCATTCCATTCCATTCTTCTCGGGTTGATTCCATTCCATTCCATTCCATTCCATTTCATTCCATTCAATTCCATTCCATTCCATTCGATTCCATTACATTCCATTCCATTCCATTCCATTCCATTCCAATCCATTCCTTTCTACTCGGGTTGATTCCATTCCATTCCATTCCATTCCATTCCATTC
>NC_073241.2:21787500-21812500 GCF_029281585.2 Gorilla gorilla gorilla
CATTCCGTTCCGTTCCTTTCCGTTCCGTTCCATTCCGTTCCACACGGGTTGACTCAATTCCATTCTATTCTATTCTATTCCATTCCATTCCATTCCATTCCATTCCATTCCCTTCCACTCGGGTTGATTCCATGCCGTTCCGTTCCGTTCCATTCCGTCCCACCCCGACCCGTCCCGTACCGTCCCGTCCCGTCCCATCCCATTCCGTTCTGCTCGGGTTGATTCCGTTCCATTCCGTTCCGTTCCTTTCCGTTCCGTTCCATTCCATTCCACGCGGGATGATGCAATTCCATTCTATTACATTGAATTCCATTCCATTCCATTCCATTCCATTCTACTCGGATTGATTCCAATCCATTCAATTCCATTCCAGTGCATTCCAATCCATTCCATTCTACTCAGGTTGATTCCATTCCATTAATTTCCATTCCATTCCATTCCATTCCATTCCATTCCATTCCATTCCATTCCATTCCATTCCATTCCATTCCATTCCATTCCATTCCATTCCATTCTATTCCATTACATTCCATTCCATTAAATTTTATTCCATTCCATTCCGTTCCAATCCTTTCCTTTCCATTCCATTCAATTCCATTCCATTACGTTCTACTCGTTTTGATTTCATTCCATTCCATTCCATTCCATTCCATTCCATTCCATTCCTTTCCATTCCATTCCAATCCATTCCGTTCTACTCGGGTTGATTCCATTCCATTCCATTCCATTCCGTTCGATTCCATTCCATTCCATTTAAATCCATTCCATTCTACTCGGGTTGATTCCATTCCATTCCATTCCATTCCATTCCATTCCATTCCATTCCATTCCATTCCATTACGTTCTACTCGTTTTGATTTCATTCCATTCCATTCCATTCCATTCCATTCCATTCCATTCCATTCCATTCCATTCGATTCCATTCCATTCCATTCCATTCCATTGCATTCCATTCCATTCCATTCCATTCCAATCCATTCCAATCTACTCGGGTTGATTCCATTCCATTCCATTCCATTCCATTCCATTCCATTCCATTCCATTCGATTCCATTCCATTCCATTCCATTCCATTCCATTCCATTCCATTCCATTCCATTCCAATCCTTTCCATTCTACTCGGGTTGATTCCATTCCATTCCATTCCATTCCATTCCATTCCATTCCATTCCATTCCATTCCATTCCATTTGATTCCATTCCATTCGATTCCAATCCATTTCATTCCATTAAATTCCATTCCATTCCACTCCATTCCATTCCATTCCTTTCCATTCCATTCCATTCCATTCCATTCCATTCCGTTCTACTCGGGTTGACTCCATTCCATTCCATTCCATTCCATTCCATTCCATTGCATTCCATTCCATTCCATTCCATTCCAATCCATTCCATTCTACTAGGGTAGGTTCCATTCCATTCCATTCCATTCCATTCCGTTCCGTTCCATTCCATTCCATTCCATTCCAGTCCATTGCCATCCATTCCATTCTACTCGGGTTGATTCCATTCCATTCCATTCCATTCCATACCATTCCATTCCATTCCATTACATTCCATTCCAATCCATTCCATTCTACTCGGGTTGATTCCATTCCATTCCATTCCATTCCATTCCATTCCATTCCATTCCATTCCATTCCATTCCATTCCATACCATTCCTTTCCATTCCATTCCATTCCATTCCATTCCATTCCATTCCATTCCATTCCATTCCATTCAATTCCATTTGATTCCATTGCGTTCCATTCCATTCGATTCCATTCCATTCCATTCCATTCCATTCCATTCCATTCCATTCCATTCCATTCCATTACGTTCTACTCGTTTTGATTTCATTCCATTCCATTCCATTCCATTCCATTCCATTCCATTCCATTCCATTCGATTCCATTCCATTCCATTCCATTCCATTCCATTCCATTCCATTCCATTCCAATCCATTCCAATCTACTCGGGTTGATTCCATTCCATTCCATTCCATTCCATTCCATTCCATTCCATTCCATTCCATTCCATTCCATTCCATTCCATTCCAATCCATTCCATTCTACTCGGGTTGATTCCATTCCATTCCATTCCATTCCATTCCATTCCATTCCATTCCATTCCATTTGATTCCATTCCATTCGATTCCAATCCATTTCATTCCATTAAATTCCATTCCATTCCACTCCATTCCATTCCATTCCTTTCCATTCCATTCCATTCCATTCCATTCCATTCCATTCCGTTCTACTCGGGTTGACTCCATTCCATTCCATTCCATTCCATTCCATTCCATTCCATTCCATTCCATTCCAATCCATTCCATTCTACTAGGGTAGGTTCCATTCCATTCCATTCCATTCCATTCCATTCCATTCCATTCCATTAAATTCCATTCCATTCCATTCCATTCCATTCCATTCCATTCCATTCCAGTCCATTCCAATCCATTCCATTCTACTCGGGTTGATTCCATTCCATTCCATTCCATTCCATTCCATTCCATTCCATTCCATTCCATTCCAGTCAATTCCAATCCATTCCATTCTACTCGGGTTGATTCCATTCCATTCCATTCCATTCCATTCCATTCCATTCCATTCCATTCCATTCCATTCCATTCCAATCCATTCCATTATACTCGGGTTGATTCCATTCCATTCCATTCCATTCCATTCCATTCCATTCCATTCCATTCCATTCCATTCCATTCCATTCCATTCCATTCCATTCCATTCCATTCCATTCCGTTCCATTCCATTCCATTCCGTTCTACTCGGGTTGATTCCACTCTGTTCCATTCCATTCCATTCCATTCCATTCCATTCCATTCCATTCCATTCCTTTCCATTCCATTCAATTCCATTCGATTCCAATACATTCCATTCAGTTAAATTCCATTCCATTCCATTCCATTCCGTTCCATTCCATTCCATTCCATTCCATTCCATTCCATTCCATTCCGTTCTACTCGGGTTGATTCCATTCCATTCCACTCCATTCCATTCCATTCCATTCCATTCCATTCCATTCCATTCCATTCCATTCCATTTGATTCCATTCGATTCGATTCCATTCCATTCCATTCCATTCCATTCCATTCTACTCGGGTAGATTCCATTCCATTCCATTCCATTCCATTCCATTCCATTCCATTCCATTCCATTCCATTCCATTCCATTCCATTCCATTCCATTCCATTCCGTTCTACTCGGGTTGATTCCATTCCATTCCATTCCGTTCCATTCGATTCCATTCCATTCCATTTCAATCCATTCCATTCTACTCAGGTTGATTCCATTGCATTCCTTTCCATTCCATTCCATTCCATTCCATTCCATTCCATTCCATTCCATTCCATTCCATTCCATTCCATTCCATTAAATTTTATTCCATTCCATTCCATTCCATTCCTTTCCTTTCCATTCCATTCCATTCCATTCCATTACTTTCTACTCGGGTTGATTTCATTCCATTCCATTCCATTCCATTCCATTCCATTCCATTCCATTCCATTCCATTCCAATCCATTCCGTTCTACTCGGGTTGATTCCATTCCATTCCCTTCCATTCCATTCGATTCCATTCCATTCCAATTCAATCCATTCCATTCTACTCGGGTTGATTCCATTCCATTCCATTCCATTCTTCTCGGGTTGATTCCATTCCATTCCATTCCATTCCATTCCATTCCATTCCATTCAATTCCATTCCATTCCATTCGATTCCATTACATTCCATTCCATTCCATTCCATTCCATTCCAATCCATTCCTTTCTACTCGGGTTGATTCCATTCCATTCCATTCCATTCCATTCCATTCCATTCCATTCCATTCCATTCCATTCCATTCCATTCCATTCCATTCCTTTCCATTCCGTTCTACTCGGGTTGATTCCATTCTATTCCATTCCATTCCATTTAATTCCATTCCATTTCATTTGATTCCATTCGACTCCAATCCATTCCATTCGATTAAATTCCATTCCATTCCATTCCATTCCATTCCATTCCGTTCCATTCCATTCCATTCCATTCCGTTCTACTCGGGTTGATTCCATTCCATTCCATTCCATTCCATTCCATTCCATTCCTTTCCATTCCATTCCATTCCAGTCCATTCCATTCTACTCGGGTAGATTCCATTCCATTCCATTCCATTCCATTCCATTCCATTCCATTCCATTCCATTCCGTTCCATTCCATTCGATTCCTTTCCATTCCAATCCAATCCATTCCATTCGACTCGGGTTCATTTCATTCCATTCCATTCCATTCCGTTCCTTTCTACTCGGGTTGACTCCATTGAGTTCCGTTCCGTTCTGTTCTGTCCCGTCCCGTCCCGTCCCATCCCGTCCCGTCCCGTCCCGTCCCGTGCCGTTGTACTCGGGTTGATTCCATTCCATTCCGTTCCGTTCCTTTCCGTTCCGTTCCATTCCGTTCCACACGGGTTGACTCAATTCCATTCTATTCTATTCTATTCCATTCCATTCCATTCCATTCCATTCCATTCCCTTCCACTCGGGTTGATTCCATGCCGTTCCGTTCCGTTCCATTCCGTCCCACCCCGACCCGTCCCGTACCGTCCCGTCCCGTCCCATCCCATTCCGTTCTGCTCGGGTTGATTCCGTTCCATTCCGTTCCGTTCCTTTCCGTTCCGTTCCATTCCATTCCACGCGGAATGATGCAATTCCATTCTATTACATTGAATTCCATTCCATTCCATTCCATTCCATTCTACTCGGATTGATTCCAATCCATTCAATTCCATTCCAGTGCATTCCAATCCATTCCATTCTACTCAGGTTGATTCCATTCCATTAATTTCCATTCCATTCCATTCCATTCCATTCCATTCCATTCCATTCCATTCCATTCCATTCGATTCCATTCCATTCCATTCCATTCCATTCTATTCCATTACATTCCATTCCATTAAATTTTATTCCATTCCATTCCGTTCCAATCCTTTCCTTTCCATTCCATTCAATTCCATTCCATTACGTTCTACTCGTTTTGATTTCATTCCATTCCATTCCATTCCATTCCATTCCATTCCATTCCTTTCCATTCCATTCCAATCCATTCCGTTCTACTCGGGTTGATTCCATTCCATTCCATTCCATTCCGTTCGATTCCATTCCATTCCATTTAAATCCATTCCATTCTACTCGGGTTGATTCCATTCCATTCCATTCCATTCCATTCCATTCCATTCCATTCCATTCCATTCCATTACGTTCTACTCGTTTTGATTTCATTCCATTCCATTCCATTCCATTCCATTCCATTCCATTCGATTCCATTCCATTCCATTCCATTCCATTCCATTCCATTCCATTCCATTCCATTCCAATCCATTCCAATCTACTCGGGTTGATTCCATTCCATTCCATTCCATTCCATTCCATTCCATTCCATTCCATTCGATTCCATTCCATTCCATTCCATTCCATTCCATTCCATTCCATTCCATTCCAATCCATTCCATTCTACTCGGGTTGATTCCATTCCATTCCATTCCATTCCATTCCATTCCATTCCATTCCATTCCATTCCATTCCATTTGATTCCATTCCATTCGATTCCAACCCATTTCATTCCATTAAATTCCATTCCATTCCACTCCATTCCATTCCATTCCTTTCCATTCCATTCCATTCCATTCCATTCCATTCCGTTCTACTCGGGTTGACTCCATTCCATTCCATTCCATTCCATTCCATTCCATTGCATTCCATTCCATTCCATTCCATTCCAATCCATTCCATTCTACTAGGGTAGGTTCCATTCCATTCCATTCCATTCCATTCCATTCCATTCCATTCCATTCCATTCCATTCCGTTCCGTTCCATTCCATTCCATTCCATTCCAGTCCATTGCCATCCATTCCATTCTACTCGGGTTGATTCCATTCCATTCCATTCCATTCCATACCATTCCATTCCATTCCATTACATTCCATTCCAATCCATTCCATTCTACTCGGGTTGATTCCATTCCATTCCATTCCATTCCATTCCATTCCATTCCATTCCATTCCATTCCATTCCTTTCCATTCCGTTCTACTCGGGTTGATTCCATTCTATTCCATTCCATTCCATTTAATTCCATTCCATTTCATTTGATTCCATTCGACTCCAATCCATTCCATTCGATTAAATTCCATTCCATTCCATTCCATTCCATTCCATTCCGTTCCATTCCATTCCATTCCATTCCGTTCTACTCGGGTTGATTCCATTCCATTCCATTCCATTCCATTCCATTCCATTCCTTTCCATTCCATTCCATTCCAGTCCATTCCATTCTACTCGGGTAGATTCCATTCCATTCCATTCCATTCCATTCCATTCCATTCCATTCCATTCCATTCCGTTCCATTCCATTCGATTCCTTTCCATTCCAATCCAATCCATTCCATTCTACTCGGGTTCATTTCATTCCATTCCATTCCATTCCGTTCCTTTCTACTCGGGTTGACTCCATTGAGTTCCGTTCCGTTCTGTTCTGTCCCGTCCCGTCCCGTCCCATCCCGTCCCGTCCCGTCCCGTCCCGTGCCGTTGTACTCGGGTTGATTCCATTCCATTCCGTTCCGTTCCTTTCCGTTCCGTTCCATTCCGTTCCACACGGGTTGACTCAATTCCATTCTATTCTATTCTATTCCATTCCATTCCATTCCATTCCATTCCATTCCCTTCCACTCGGGTTGATTCCATGCCGTTCCGTTCCGTTCCATTCCGTCCCACCCCGACCCGTCCCGTACCGTCCCGTCCCGTCCCATCCCATTCCGTTCTGCTCGGGTTGATTCCGTTCCATTCCGTTCCGTTCCTTTCCGTTCCGTTCCATTCCATTCCACGCGGGATGATGCAATTCCATTCTATTACATTGAATTCCATTCCATTCCATTCCATTCCATTCTACTCGGATTGATTCCAATCCATTCAATTCCATTCCAGTGCATTCCAATCCATTCCATTCTACTCAGGTTGATTCCATTCCATTAATTTCCATTCCATTCCATTCCATTCCATTCCATTCCATTCCATTCCATTCCATTCCATTCGATTCCATTCCATTCCATTCCATTCCATTCTATTCCATTACATTCCATTCCATTAAATTTTATTCCATTCCATTCCGTTCCAATCCTTTCCTTTCCATTCCATTCAATTCCATTCCATTACGTTCTACTCGTTTTGATTTCATTCCATTCCATTCCATTCCATTCCATTCCATTCCATTCCTTTCCATTCCATTCCAATCCATTCCGTTCTACTCGGGTTGATTCCATTCCATTCCATTCCATTCCGTTCGATTCCATTCCATTCCATTTAAATCCATTCCATTCTACTCGGGTTGATTCCATTCCATTCCATTCCATTCCATTCCATTCCATTCCATTCCATTCCATTCCATTACGTTCTACTCGTTTTGATTTCATTCCATTCCATTCCATTCCATTCCATTCCATTCCATTCGATTCCATTCCATTCCATTCCATTCCATTCCATTCCATTCCATTCCATTCCATTCCAATCCATTCCAATCTACTCGGGTTGATTCCATTCCATTCCATTCCATTCCATTCCATTCCATTCCATTCCATTCGATTCCATTCCATTCCATTCCATTCCATTCCATTCCATTCCATTCCATTCCAATCCATTCCATTCTACTCGGGTTGATTCCATTCCATTCCATTCCATTCCATTCCATTCCATTCCATTCCATTCCATTCCATTCCATTTGATTCCATTCCATTCGATTCCAACCCATTTCATTCCATTAAATTCCATTCCATTCCACTCCATTCCATTCCATTCCTTTCCATTCCATTCCATTCCATTCCATTCCATTCCGTTCTACTCGGGTTGACTCCATTCCATTCCATTCCATTCCATTCCATTCCATTGCATTCCATTCCATTCCATTCCATTCCAATCCATTCCATTCTACTAGGGTAGGTTCCATTCCATTCCATTCCATTCCATTCCATTCCATTCCATTCCATTCCATTCCATTCCGTTCCGTTCCATTCCATTCCATTCCATTCCAGTCCATTGCCATCCATTCCATTCTACTCGGGTTGATTCCATTCCATTCCATTCCATTCCATACCATTCCATTCCATTCCATTACATTCCATTCCAATCCATTCCATTCTACTCGGGTTGATTCCATTCCATTCCATTCCATTCCATTCCATTCCATTCCATTCCATTCCATTCCATTCCTTTCCATTCCGTTCTACTCGGGTTGATTCCATTCTATTCCATTCCATTCCATTTAATTCCATTCCATTTCATTTGATTCCATTCGACTCCAATCCATTCCATTCGATTAAATTCCATTCCATTCCATTCCATTCCATTCCATTCCGTTCCATTCCATTCCATTCCATTCCGTTCTACTCGGGTTGATTCCATTCCATTCCATTCCATTCCATTCCATTCCATTCCTTTCCATTCCATTCCATTCCAGTCCATTCCATTCTACTCGGGTAGATTCCATTCCATTCCATTCCATTCCATTCCATTCCATTCCATTCCATTCCATTCCGTTCCATTCCATTCGATTCCTTTCCATTCCAATCCAATCCATTCCATTCTACTCGGGTTCATTTCATTCCATTCCATTCCATTCCGTTCCTTTCTACTCGGGTTGACTCCATTGAGTTCCGTTCCGTTCTGTTCTGTCCCGTCCCGTCCCGTCCCATCCCGTCCCGTCCCGTCCCGTCCCGTGCCGTTGTACTCGGGTTGATTCCATTCCATTCCGTTCCGTTCCTTTCCGTTCCGTTCCATTCCGTTCCACACGGGTTGACTCAATTCCATTCTATTCTATTCTATTCCATTCCATTCCATTCCATTCCATTCCATTCCCTTCCACTCGGGTTGATTCCATGCCGTTCCGTTCCGTTCCATTCCGTCCCACCCCGACCCGTCCCGTACCGTCCCGTCCCGTCCCATCCCATTCCGTTCTGCTCGGGTTGATTCCGTTCCATTCCGTTCCGTTCCTTTCCGTTCCGTTCCATTCCATTCCACGCGGGATGATGCAATTCCATTCTATTACATTGAATTCCATTCCATTCCATTCCATTCCATTCTACTCGGATTGATTCCAATCCATTCAATTCCATTCCAGTGCATTCCAATCCATTCCATTCTACTCAGGTTGATTCCATTCCATTAATTTCCATTCCATTCCATTCCATTCCATTCCATTCCATTCCATTCCATTCCATTCCATTCGATTCCATTCCATTCCATTCCATTCCATTCTATTCCATTACATTCCATTCCATTAAATTTTATTCCATTCCATTCCGTTCCAATCCTTTCCTTTCCATTCCATTCAATTCCATTCCATTACGTTCTACTCGTTTTGATTTCATTCCATTCCATTCCATTCCATTCCATTCCATTCCATTCCTTTCCATTCCATTCCAATCCATTCCGTTCTACTCGGGTTGATTCCATTCCATTCCATTCCATTCCGTTCGATTCCATTCCATTCCATTTAAATCCATTCCATTCTACTCGGGTTGATTCCATTCCATTCCATTCCATTCCATTCCATTCCATTCCATTCCATTCCATTCCATTACGTTCTACTCGTTTTGATTTCATTCCATTCCATTCCATTCCATTCCATTCCATTCCATTCGATTCCATTCCATTCCATTCCATTCCATTCCATTCCATTCCATTCCATTCCATTCCAATCCATTCCAATCTACTCGGGTTGATTCCATTCCATTCCATTCCATTCCATTCCATTCCATTCCATTCCATTCGATTCCATTCCATTCCATTCCATTCCATTCCATTCCATTCCATTCCATTCCAATCCATTCCATTCTACTCGGGTTGATTCCATTCCATTCCATTCCATTCCATTCCATTCCATTCCATTCCATTCCATTCCATTCCATTCCATTTGATTCCATTCCATTCGATTCCAACCCATTTCATTCCATTAAATTCCATTCCATTCCACTCCATTCCATTCCATTCCTTTCCATTCCATTCCATTCCATTCCATTCCATTCCGTTCTACTCGGGTTGACTCCATTCCATTCCATTCCATTCCATTCCATTCCATTGCATTCCATTCCATTCCATTCCATTCCAATCCATTCCATTCTACTAGGGTAGGTTCCATTCCATTCCATTCCATTCCATTCCATTCCATTCCATTCCATTCCATTCCATTCCGTTCCGTTCCATTCCATTCCATTCCATTCCAGTCCATTGCCATCCATTCCATTCTACTCGGGTTGATTCCATTCCATTCCATTCCATTCCATACCATTCCATTCCATTCCATTACATTCCATTCCAATCCATTCCATTCTACTCGGGTTGATTCCATTCCATTCCATTCCATTCCATTCCATTCCATTCCATTCCATTCCATTCCATTCCATTCCATTCCATTCCATACCATTCCTTTCCATTCCATTCCATTCCATTCCATTCCATTCCATTCCATTCCATTCCATTCAATTCCATTTGATTCCATTGCGTTCCATTCCATTCAATTCCATTCCATTCCATTCCATTCCATTCCATTCCATTCCATTCCATTCCATTCCATTACGTTCTACTCGTTTTGATTTCATTCCATTCCATTCCATTCCATTCCATTCCATTCCATTCCATTCCATTCGATTCCATTCCATTCCATTCCATTCCATTCCATTCCATTCCATTCCATTCCATTCCATTCCATTCCATTCCATTCCATTCCGTTCCATTCCATTCCATTCCGTTCTACTCGGGTTGATTCCACTCTGTTCCATTCCATTCCATTCCATTCCATTCCATTCCATTCCATTCCATTCCTTTCCATTCCATTCAATTCCATTCGATTCCAATACATTCCATTCAGTTAAATTCCATTCCATTCCATTCCATTCCGTTCCATTCCATTCCATTCCATTCCATTCCATTCCATTCCATTCCGTTCTACTCGGGTTGATTCCATTCCATTCCACTCCATTCCATTCCATTCCATTCCATTCCATTCCATTCCATACCATTCCATTCCATTTGATTCCATTCGATTCGATTCCATTCCATTCCATTCCATTCCATTCCATTCTACTCGGGTAGATTCCATTCCATTCCATTCCATTCCATTCCATTCCATTCCATTCCATTCCATTCCATTCCATTCCATTCCATTCCATTCCATTCCGTTCTACTCGGGTTGATTCCATTCCATTCCATTCCGTTCCATTCGATTCCATTCCATTCCATTTCAATCCATTCCATTCTACTCAGGTTGATTCCATTGCATTCCTTTCCATTCCATTCCATTCCATTCCATTCCATTCCATTCCATTCCATTCCATTCCATTCCATTCCATTCCATTAAATTTTATTCCATTCCATTCCATTCCATTCCTTTCCTTTCCATTCCATTCCATTCCATTCCATTACGTTCTACTCGGGTTGATTTCATTCCATTCCATTCCATTCCATTCCATTCCATTCCATTCCATTCCATTCCATTCCAATCCATTCCGTTCTACTCGGGTTGATTCCATTCCATTCCCTTCCATTCCATTCGATTCCATTCCATTCCAATTCAATCCATTCCATTCTACTCGGGTTGATTCCATTCCATTCCATTCCATTCTTCTCGGGTTGATTCCATTCCATTCCATTCCATTCCATTCCATTCCATTCCATTCAATTCCATTCCATTCCATTCGATTCCATTACATTCCATTCCATTCCATTCCATTCCATTCCAATCCATTCCTTTCTACTCGGGTTGATTCCATTCCATTCCATTCCATTCCATTCCATTCCATTCCATTCCATTCCATTCCATTCCATTCCATTCCATTCCATTCCATTCCTTTCCATTCCGTTCTACTCGGGTTGATTCCATTCTATTCCATTCCATTCCATTTAATTCCATTCCATTTCATTTGATTCCATTCGACTCCAATCCATTCCATTCGATTAAATTCCATTCCATTCCATTCCATTCCATTCCATTCCGTTCCATTCCATTCCATTCCATTCCGTTCTACTCGGGTTGATTCCATTCCATTCCATTCCATTCCATTCCATTCCATTCCTTTCCATTCCATTCCATTCCAGTCCATTCCATTCTACTCGGGTAGATTCCATTCCATTCCATTCCATTCCATTCCATTCCATTCCATTCCATTCCATTCCGTTCCATTCCATTCGATTCCTTTCCATTCCAATCCAATCCATTCCATTCTACTCGGGTTCATTTCATTCCATTCCATTCCATTCCGTTCCTTTCTACTCGGGTTGACTCCATTGAGTTCCGTTCCGTTCTGTTCTGTCCCGTCCCGTCCCGTCCCATCCCGTCCCGTCCCGTCCCGTCCCGTGCCGTTGTACTCGGGTTGATTCCATTCCATTCCGTTCCGTTCCTTTCCGTTCCGTTCCATTCCGTTCCACACGGGTTGACTCAATTCCATTCTATTCTATTCTATTCCATTCCATTCCATTCCATTCCATTCCATTCCCTTCCACTCGGGTTGATTCCATGCCGTTCCGTTCCGTTCCATTCCGTCCCACCCCGACCCGTCCCGTACCGTCCCGTCCCGTCCCATCCCATTCCGTTCTGCTCGGGTTGATTCCGTTCCATTCCGTTCCGTTCCTTTCCGTTCCGTTCCATTCCATTCCACGCGGGATGATGCAATTCCATTCTATTACATTGAATTCCATTCCATTCCATTCCATTCCATTCTACTCGGATTGATTCCAATCCATTCAATTCCATTCCAGTGCATTCCAATCCATTCCATTCTACTCAGGTTGATTCCATTCCATTAATTTCCATTCCATTCCATTCCATTCCATTCCATTCCATTCCATTCCATTCCATTCCATTCGATTCCATTCCATTCCATTCCATTCCATTCTATTCCATTACATTCCATTCCATTAAATTTTATTCCATTCCATTCCATTCCAATCCTTTCCTTTCCATTCCATTCAATTCCATTCCATTACGTTCTACTCGTTTTGATTTCATTCCATTCCATTCCATTCCATTCCATTCCATTCCATTCCATTCCTTTCCATTCCATTCCAATCCATTCCGTTCTACTCGGGTTGATTCCATTCCATTCCATTCCATTCCGTTCGATTCCATTCCATTCCATTTAAATCCATTCCATTCTACTCGGGTTGATTCCATTCCATTCCATTCCATTCCATTCCATTCCATTCCATTCCATTCCATTACGTTCTACTCGTTTTGATTTCATTCCATTCCATTCCATTCCATTCCATTCCATTCCATTCGATTCCATTCCATTCCATTCCATTCCATTCCATTCCATTCCATTCCATTCCATTCCATTCCATTCCAATCCATTCCAATCTACTCGGGTTGATTCCATTCCATTCCATTCCATTCCATTCCATTCCATTCCATTCCATTCGATTCCATTCCATTCCATTCCATTCCATTCCATTCCATTCCATTCCATTCCAATCCATTCCATTCTACTCGGGTTGATTCCATTCCATTCCATTCCATTCCATTCCATTCCATTCCATTCCATTCCATTCCATTCCATTTGATTCCATTCCATTCGATTCCAATCCATTTCATTCCATTAAATTCCATTCCATTCCACTCCATTCCATTCCATTCCTTTCCATTCCATTCCATTCCATTCCATTCCATTCCGTTCTACTCGGGTTGACTCCATTCCATTCCATTCCATTCCATTCCATTCCATTGCATTCCATTCCATTCCATTCCATTCCAATCCATTCCATTCTACTAGGGTAGGTTCCATTCCATTCCATTCCATTCCATTCCATTCCATTCCATTCCATTCCATTCCATTCCGTTCCGTTCCATTCCATTCCATTCCATTCCAGTCCATTGCCATCCATTCCATTCTACTCGGGTTGATTCCATTCCATTCCATTCCATTCCATACCATTCCATTCCATTCCATTACATTCCATTCCAATCCATTCCATTCTACTCGGGTTGATTCCATTCCATTCCATTCCATTCCATTCCATTCCATTCCATTCCATTCCATTCCATTCCATTCCATACCATTCCTTTCCATTCCATTCCATTCCATTCCATTCCATTCCATTCCATTCCATTCCATTCAATTCCATTTGATTCCATTGCGTTCCATTCCATTCGATTCCATTCCATTCCATTCCATTCCATTCCATTCCATTCCATTCCATTCCATTCCATTCCATTACGTTCTACTCGTTTTGATTTCATTCCATTCCATTCCATTCCATTCCATTCCATTCCATTCCATTCCATTCGATTCCATTCCATTCCATTCCATTCCATTCCATTCCATTCCATTCCATTCCATTCCATTCCAATCCATTCCAATCTACTCGGGTTGATTCCATTCCATTCCATTCCATTCCATTCCATTCCATTCCATTCCATTCCATTCCATTCCATTCCATTCCATTCCATTCCATTCCAATCCATTCCATTCTACTCGGGTTGATTCCATTCCATTCCATTCCATTCCATTCCATTCCATTCCATTCCATTCCATTCCATTTGATTCCATTCCATTCGATTCCAATCCATTTCATTCCATTAAATTCCATTCCATTCCACTCCATTCCATTCCATTCCTTTCCATTCCATTCCATTCCACTCCATTCCATTCCGTTCTACTCGGGTTGACTCCATTCCATTCCATTCCATTCCATTCCATTCCATTCCATTCCATTCCATTCCATTCCATTCCAATCCATTCCATTCTACTAGGGTAGGTTCCATTCCATTCCATTCCATTCCATTCCATTCCATTCCATTCCATTCCATTCCGTTCCGTTCCATTCCATTCCATTTCATTCCAGTCCATTGCCATCCATTCCATTCTACTCGGGTTGATTCCATTCCATTCCATTCCATTCCATACCATTCCATTCCATTCCATTACATTCCATTCCAATCCATTCCATTCTACTCGGGTTGATTCCATTCCATTCCATTCCATTCCATTCCATTCCATTCCATTCCATACCATTCCTTTCCATTCCATTCCATTCCATTCCATTCCATTCCATTCCATTCCATTCCATTGCATTCCATTTGATTCCCTTGCATTCCATTCCATTCGATTCCATTCCATTCCATTCCATTCCATTCCATTCCATTCCATTCCATTCCATTACGTTCTACTCGTTTTGATTTCATTCCATTCCATTCCATTCCATTCCATTCCATTCCATTCGATTCCATTCCATTCCATTCCATTCCTTTCCATTCCATTCCATTCCATTCCAATCCATTCCAATCTACTCGGGTTGGTTCCATTCCATTCCATTCCATTCCATTCCATTCCATTCCATTCCATTCGATTCCATTCCATTCCATTCCATTCCATTCCATTCCATTTCATTCCATTCCATTCCAATCCATTCCATTCTACTCGGGTTGATTCCATTCCATTCCATGCCATTCCATTCCATTCCATTCCATTCCATTCCATTCCATTTGATTCCATTCCATTCGATTCCAATCCATTTCATTCCATTAAATTCCATTCCATTCCACTCCATTCCATTCCATTCCCTTCCATTCCATTCCATTCCATTCCATTCCATTCCGTTCTACTCGGGTTGACTCCATTCCATTCCATTCCATTCCATTCCATTCCATTCCATTCCATTCCATTCCATTCCATTCCAATCCATTCCATTCTACTAGGGTAGGTTCCATTCCATTACATTGCATTCCATTACATTCCATTCCATTCCATTCCATTCCATTCCGTTCCGTTCCATTCCATTCCATTCCATTCCAGTCCATTGCCATCCATTCCATTCTACTCGGGTTGATTCCATTCCATTCCATTCCATTCCATACCATTCCATTCCATTCCATTACATTCCATTCCAATCCATTCCATTCTACTCGGGTTGATTCCATTCCATTCCATTCCGTTCCATTCGATTCCATTCCATTCCATTCCATTCCATTCCGTTCCATTCCATTCCATTCCATTCCATTACGTTCTACTCGTTTTGATTTCATTCCATTCCATTCCATTCCATTCCATTCCATTCCATTCCATTCCATTCCATTCGATTCCATTCCATTCCATTCCATTCCATTCCATTCCATTCCATTCCATTCCAATCCATTCCAATCTACTCGGGTTGATTCCATTCCATTCCATTCCATTCCATTCCATTCCATTCCATTCCATTCCATACCATTCCTTTGCATTCCATTCCATTCCATTCCATTCCATTCTATTCCATTCCATTTGATTCCATTGCATTCCATTCCATTCGATTCCATTCCATTCCATTACATTCCATTATATTCCATTCCTTTCCATTCCATTCCATTCCATTCCATTCCATTCCATTCCATTCCATTCCATTCCTTTCTACTCGGGTTGATTCCATTCTATTCCATTCCATTCCATTCGATTCCATTCGATTCCATTCCATTCCATTCCATTAAATTCCATTCCATTCCATTCCATTCCATTCCATTCCATTCCATTCCAGTCCATTCCAATCCATTCCATTCTACTCGGGTTGATTCCATTCCATTCCATTCCATTCCATTCCATTCCATTCCATTCCATTCCATTCCATTCCATTCCAATCCATTCCATTCTACTCGGGTTGATTCCATTCCATTCCATTCCATTCCATTCCATTCCATTCCATTCCATTCCATTCCATTCCATTCCATTCCGTTCCATTCCATTCCATTCCGTTCTACTCGGGTTGATTCCATTCTGTTCCATTCCATTCCATTCCATTCCTTTCCATTCCATTCAATTCCATTCGATTCCAATACATTCCATTCAGTTAAATTCCATTCCATTCCATTCCATTCCATTCCATTCCATTCCATTCCATTCCATTCCATTCCAATCCATTCCAATCTGCTCGGGTTGATTCCATTCCATTCCATTCCATTCGATTCCATTCCATTCCATTCCATTCCATTCCATTCCATTCCATTCCATTGCATTCCAATCCATTCCATTCTACTCGGGTTGATTCCATTCCATTCCATTCCATTCCATTCCATTCCATTCCATTCCATTCCATTCCATTTGATTCCATTCCATTCGATTCCAATCCATTTCATTCCATTAAATTCCATTCCATTCCACTCCATTCCATTCCATTCCTTTCCATTCCATTCCATTCCGTTCCATTCGATTCCATTCCATTCCATTTCAATCCATTCCATTCTACTCAGGTTGATTCCATTGCATTCCTTTCCATTCCATTCCATTCCATTCCATTCCATTCCATTCCATTCCATTCCATTCCATTCCATTCCATTCCATTCCATTAAATTTTATTCCATTCCATTCCATTCCATTCCTTTCCTTTCCATTCCATTCCATTCCATTCCATTACGTTCTACTCGGGTTGATTTCATTCCATTCCATTCCATTCCATTCCATTCCATTCCATTCCATTCCATTCCAATCCATTCCGTTCTACTCGGGTTGATTCCATTCCATTCCCTTCCATTCCATTCGATTCCATCCCATTCCAATTCAATCCATTCCATTCTACTCGGGTTGATTCCATTCCATTCCATTCCATTCTTCTCGGGTTGATTCCATTCCATTCCATTCCATTCCATTCCATTCCATTCAATTCCATTCCATTCCATTCGATTCCATTACATTCCATTCCATTCCATTCCATTCCATTCCAATCCATTCCTTTCTACTCGGGTTGATTCCATTCCATTCCATTCCATTCCATTCCATTCCATTCCATTCCATTCCATTCCATTCCATTCCATTCCATTCCATTCCATTCCTTTCCATTCCGTTCTACTCGGGTTGATTCCATTCTATTCCATTCCATTCCATTTAATTCCATTCCATTTCATTTGATTCCATTCGACTCCAATCCATTCCATTCGATTAAATTCCATTCCATTCCATTCCATTCCATTCCATTCCATTCCGTTCCATTCCATTCCATTCCATTCCGTTCTACTCGGGTTGATTCCATTCCATTCCATTCCATTCCATTCCATTCCTTTCCATTCCATTCCATTCCAGTCCATTCCATTCTACTCGGGTAGATTCCATTCCATTCCATTCCATTCCATTCCATTCCATTCCATTCCATTCCGTTCCATTCCATTCGATTCCTTTCCATTCCAATCCAATCCATTCCATTCTACTCGGGTTCATTTCATTCCATTCCATTCCATTCCGTTCCTTTCTACTCGGGTTGACTCCATTGAGTTCCGTTCCGTTCTGTTCTGTCCCGTCCCGTCCCGTCCCATCCCGTCCCGTCCCGTCCCGTCCCGTGCCGTTGTACTCGGGTTGATTCCATTCCATTCCGTTCCGTTCCTTTCCGTTCCGTTCCATTCCGTTCCACACGGGTTGACTCAATTCCATTCTATTCTATTCTATTCCATTCCATTCCATTCCATTCCATTCCATTCCCTTCCACTCGGGTTGATTCCATGCCGTTCCGTTCCGTTCCATTCCGTCCCACCCCGACCCGTCCCGTACCGTCCCGTCCCGTCCCATCCCATTCCGTTCTGCTCGGGTTGATTCCGTTCCATTCCGTTCCGTTCCTTTCCGTTCCGTTCCATTCCATTCCACGCGGGATGATGCAATTCCATTCTATTACATTGAATTCCATTCCATTCCATTCCATTCCATTCTACTCGGATTGATTCCAATCCATTCAATTCCATTCCAGTGCATTCCAATCCATTCCATTCTACTCAGGTTGATTCCATTCCATTAATTTCCATTCCATTCCATTCCATTCCATTCCATTCCATTCCATTCCATTCCATTCCATTCGATTCCATTCCATTCCATTCCATTCCATTCTATTCCATTACATTCCATTCCATTAAATTTTATTCCATTCCATTCCGTTCCAATCCTTTCCTTTCCATTCCATTCAATTCCATTCCATTACGTTCTACTCGTTTTGATTTCATTCCATTCCATTCCATTCCATTCCATTCCATTCCATTCCTTTCCATTCCATTCCAATCCATTCCGTTCTACTCGGGTTGATTCCATTCCATTCCATTCCATTCCGTTCGATTCCATTCCATTCCATTTAAATCCATTCCATTCTACTCGGGTTGATTCCATTCCATTCCATTCCATTCCATTCCATTCCATTCCATTCCATTCCATTACGTTCTACTCGTTTTGATTTCATTCCATTCCATTCCATTCCATTCCATTCCATTCCATTCCATTCGATTCCATTCCATTCCATTCCATTCCATTCCATTCCATTCCATTCCATTCCATTCCATTCCAATCCATTCCAATCTACTCGGGTTGATTCCATTCCATTCCATTCCATTCCATTCCATTCCATTCCATTCCATTCGATTCCATTCCATTCCATTCCATTCCATTCCATTCCATTCCATTCCATTCCATTCCAATCCATTCCATTCTACTCGGGTTGATTCCATTCCATTCCATTCCATTCCATTCCATTCCATTCCATTCCATTCCATTCCATTCCATTTGATTCCATTCCATTCGATTCCAATCCATTTCATTCCATTAAATTCCATTCCATTCCACTCCATTCCATTCCATTCCTTTCCATTCCATTCCATTCCATTCCATTCCATTCCGTTCTACTCGGGTTGACTCCATTCCATTCCATTCCATTCCATTCCATTCCATTGCATTCCATTCCATTCCATTCCATTCCAATCCATTCCATTCTACTAGGGTAGGTTCCATTCCATTCCATTCCATTCCATTCCATTCCATTCCATTCCATTCCATTGCATTCCGTTCCGTTCCATTCCATTCCATTCCATTCCAGTCCATTGCCATCCATTCCATTCTACTCGGGTTGATTCCATTCCATTCCATTCCATTCCATACCATTCCATTCCATTCCATTACATTCCATTCCAATCCATTCCATTCTACTCGGGTTGATTCCATTCCATTCCATTCCATTCCATTCCATTCCATTCCATTCCATTCCATTCCATTCCATACCATTCCTTTCCATTCCATTCCATTCCATTCCATTCCATTCCATTAAATTCCATTCCATTCCATTCAATTCCATTTGATTCCATTGCGTTCCATTCCATTCGATTCCATTCCATTCCATTCCATTCCATTCCATTCCATTCCATTCCATTCCATTCCATTACGTTCTACTCGTTTTGATTTCATTCCATTCCATTCCATTCCATTCCATTCCATTCCATTCCATTCCATTCGATTCCATTCCATTCCATTCCATTCCATTCCATTCCATTCCAATCCATTCCAATCTACTCGGGTTGATTCCATTCCATTCCATTCCATTCCATTCCATTCCATTCCATTCCATTCGATTCCATTCCATTCCATTCCATTCCATTCCATTCCATTCCATTCCATTCCATTCCATTCCATTCCAATCCATTCCATTCTACTCGGGTTGATTCCATTCCATTCCATTCCATTCCATTCCATTCCATTCCATTCCATTCCATTTGATTCCATTCCATTCGATTCCAATCCATTTCATTCCATTAAATTCCATTCCATTCCACTCCATTCCATTCCATTCCTTTCCATTCCATTCCATTCCATTCCATTCCATTCCGTTCTACTCGGGTTGACTCCATTCCATTCCATTCCATTCCATTCCATTCCATTCCATTCCATTCCATTCCATTCCAATCCATTCCATTCTACTAGGGTAGGTTCCATTCCATTCCATTCCATTCCATTCCATTCCATTCCATTCCGTTCCGTTCCATTCCATTCCATTTCATTCCAGTCCATGGCCATCCATTCCATTCTACTCGGGTTGATTCCATTCCATTCCATTCCATTCCATACCATTCCATTCCATTCCATTACATTCCATTCCAATCCATTCCATTCTACTCGGGTTGATTCCATTCCATTCCATTCCATTCCATTCCATTCCATTCCATTCCATACCATTCCTTTCCATTCCATTCCATTCCATTCCATTCCATTCCATTCCATTCCATTCCATTCCATTCCATTCCATTTGATTCCCTTGCATTCCATTCCATTCGATTCCATTCCATTCCATTCCATTCCATTCCATTCCATTCCATTCCATTACGTTCTACTCGTTTTGATTTCATTCCATTCCATTCCATTCCATTCCATTCCATTCCATTCGATTCCATTCCATTCCATTCCATTCCTTTCCATTCCATTCCATTCCATTCCAATCCATTCCAATCTACTCGGGTTGATTCCTTTCCATTCCATTCCATTCCATTCCATTCCATTCGATTCCATTCCATTCCATTCCATTCCATTCCATTCCATTTCATTCCATTCCATTCCAATCCATTCCATTCTACTCGGGTTGATTCCATTCCATTCCATTCCATTCCATTCCATTCCATTCCATTCCATTCCATTCCATTTGATTCCATTCCATTCGATTCCAATCCATTTCATTCCATTAAATTCCATTCCATTCCACTCCATTCCATTCCATTCCTTTCCATTCCATTCCATTCCATTCCATTCCATTCCGTTCTACTCGGGTTGACTCCATTCCATTCCATTCCATTCCATTCCATTCCATTCCATTCCATTCCATTCCAATCCATTCCATTCTACTAGGGTAGGTTCCATTCCATTAAATTGCATTCCATTCCATTCCATTCCATTCCATTCCATTCCATTCCGTTCCGTTCCATTCCATTCCATTCCATTCCAGTCCATTGCCATCCATTCCATTCTACTCGGGTTGATTCCATTCCATTCCATTCCATTCCATACCATTCCATTCCATTCCATTACATTCCATTCCAATCCATTCCATTCTACTCGGGTTGATTCCATTCCATTCCATTCCGTTCCATTCGATTCCATTCCATTCCATTCCATTCCATTCCGTTCCATTCCATTCCATTCCATTCCATTACGTTCTACTCGTTTTGATTTCATTCCATTCCATTCCATTCCATTCCATTCCATTCCATTCCATTCGATTCCATTCCATTCCATTCCATTCCATTCCATTCCATTCCATTCCATTCCAATCCATTCCAATCTACTCGGGTTGATTCCATTCCATTCCATTCCATTCCATTCCATTCGATTCCATTCCATTCCATACCATTCCATTCCATTCCATTCCATTCCATTCCATTCCATACCATTCCTTTGCATTCCATTCCATTCCATTCCATTCCATTCTATTCCATTCCATTTGATTCCATTGCATTCCATTCCATTCGATTCCATTCCATTCCATTACATTCCATTATATTCCATTCCTTTCCATTCCATTCCATTCCATTCCATTCCATTCCATTCCATTCCATTCCATTCCATTCCTTTCTACTCGGGTTGATTCCATTCTATTCCATTCCATTCCATTCGATTCCATTCGATTCCATTCCATTCCATTCCATTAAATTCCATTCCATTCCATTCCATTCCATTCCATTCCATTCCATTCCAGTCCATTCCAATCCATTCCATTCTACTCGGGTTGATTCCATTCCATTCCATTCCATTCCATTCCATTCCATTCCATTCCATTCCATTCCAATCCATTCCATTCTACTCGGGTTGATTCCATTCCATTCCATTCCATTCCATTCCATTCCATTCCATTCCATTCCATTCCATTCCGTTCCATTCCATTCCATTCCGTTCTACTCGGGTTGATTCCATTCTGTTCCATTCCATTCCATTCCATTCCTTTCCATTCCATTCAATTCCATTCGATTCCAATACATTCCATTCAGTTAAATTCCATTCCATTCCATTCCATTCCATTCCATTCCATTCCATTCCATTCCATTCCATTCCATTCCAATCCATTCCAATCTGCTCGGGTTGATTCCATTTCATTCCATTCCATTCGATTCCATTCCATTCCATTCCATTCCATTCCATTCCATTCCATTCCATTGCATTCCAATCCATTCCATTCTACTCGGGTTGATTCCATTCCATTCCATTCCATTCCATTCCATTCCATTCCATTCCATTCCATTCCATTTGATTCCATTCCATTCGATTCCAATCCATTTCATTCCATTAAATTCCATTCCATTCCACTCCATTCCATTCCATTCCTTTCCATTCCATTCCATTCCATTCCATTCCATTCCGTTCTACTCGGGTTGACTCCATTCCATTCCATTCCATTCCATTCCATTCCATTCCATTCCATTCCATTCCAATCCATTCCATTCTACTAGGGTAGGTTCCATTCCATTCCATTCCATTCCATTCCATTCCATTCCATTCCATTCCATTCCGTTCCGTTCCATTCCATTCCATTCCATTCCAGTCCATTGCCATCCATTCCATTCTACTCGGGTTGATTCCATTCCATTCCATTCCATTCCATACCATTCCATTCCATTACATTACATTCCATTCCAATCCATTCCATTCTACTCGGGTTGATTCCATTCCATTCCATTCCGTTCCATTCGATTCCATTCCATTCCATTCCATTGCATTCCATTCCATTCCATTCCATTCCATTACGTTCTACTCGTTTTGATTTCATTCCATTCCATTCCATTCCATTCCATTCCATTCCATTCAATTCCATTCGATTCCATTCCATTCCATTCCATTCCATTCCATTCCATTCCATTCCATTCCAATCCATTCCAATCTACTCGGGTTGATTCCATTCCATTCCATTCCATTGCATTCCATTCCATTCCATTCCATACCATTCCATTCCATTCCATTCCATTCCATTCCATTCCATACCATTCCTTTCCATTCCATTCCATTCCATTCCATTCCATTCCATTCCATTCCATTTGATTCCATTGCATTCCATTCCATTCGATTCCATTCCATTCCATTACATTCCATTATATTCCATTCCTTTCCATTCCATTCCATTCCATTCCATTCCATTCCATTCCATTCCATTCCATTCCTTTCTACTCGGGTTGATTCCATTCTATTCCATTCCATTCCATTCGATTCCATTCGATTCCATTCGATTCCATTCCATTCCATTCCATTAAATTCCATTCCATTCCATTCCATTCCTTTCCATTCCATTCCATTCCATTCCATTCCAGTCCATTCCAATCCATTCCATTCTACATGGGTTGATTCCATTCCATTCCATTCCATTCCATTACATTCCATTCCATTCCATTCCATTCCATTCCATTCCATTCCATTCCAATCCATTCCATTCTACTCGGGTTGATTCCATTCCATTCCATTCCATTCCATTCCATTCCATTCCATTCCATTCCATTCCATTCCATTCCATTCCATTCCGTTCCATTCCATTCCATTCCGTTCTACTCGGGTTGATTCCATTCTGTTCCATTCCATTCCATTCCATTCCATTCCATTCCTTTCCATTCCATTCAATTCCATTCGATTCAAATACATTCCATTCCATTCCATTCCTTTCCATTCCATTCAATTCCATTCGATTCCAATACATTCCATTCAGTTAAATTCCATTCCATTCCATTCCATTCCATTCCATTCCATTCCATTCCATTCCATTCCATTCCATTCCAGTCCATTCCAATCTACTCGGGTTGATTCCATTCCATTCCATTCCATTCCATTCCATTCCATTCCATTCCATTCCATTCCATTCCATTCCATTCCATTTGATTCCATTCCATTCGATTCCAAACCATTTCATTCCATTAAATTCCATTCCATTCCACTCCATTCCATTCCATTCCTTTCCATTCCATTCCATTCCATTCCATTCCATTCCGTTCTACTCGGGTTGACTTCATTCCATTCCATTCCATTCCATTCCATTCCATTCCATTCCATTCCATTCCATTCCATTCCAATCCATTCCATTCTACTAGGGTAGGTTCCATTCCATTCCATTCCATTCCATTCCATTCCATTCCATTCCATTCCATTCCGTTCCGTTCCATTCCATTCCATTCCATTCCAGTCCATTGCCATCCATTCCATTCTACTCGTGTTGATTCCATTCCATTCCATTCCATTCCATACCATTCCATTCCATTCCATTA